>NC_140778.1:162594242-162775811 GCF_044657685.1 Stegodyphus dumicola
TCCATCCGCATAATCGAGGAGCAGGTCGATTTGTTTCTCAGTGCAATCGCTGTGGGATCTTAATTCTACTGACCGATGTTCTATAAATTTAAAATATTTTGCCTTGCCTAAATTCTGTAGCTCTCTACATTCTAAAACTTTTGCCGTTGTCAAGTGCCAAATTCTTAGAATTTCGCCATCCCTAAATTTTCTTGTTCGATGCCTCTTTAAATTCTAAGAATTTTTCAGCCATTAATCTGCCTCCTGGCCAGACGTGTTTTTCGATGCCACATATGTCACTGAAAAAGTTGAAAAATCGGAATTTTAAAAGCAAACTTCCTACTTTTCATCAAATAAATTTTATCGATTAGCAGTGCTATGGAAGCATTAAAACATTTATGTAATAAATACACAAATACTTCAGAAACATTTTTTTCTCTCTACTGAAGAAAGGCCTGTCTCTGACTACCTGCGAATTTGATTAAGTTTTATCCAAAATCTACGTCAAAGCATTTCTTTTTGGCCTAATATTAAATTTTACATTGGCATGTTCCTGTCCCTGCTTGATGTTGACAAGATTTATTCAAAACTTACTGTTCTTATTTTTTATTTTAAAACAAACAATTTAAATGGAAATCCTCAGCTTGCTTTTATTTATTTAAATAATAACATTTGATAATGTGAATTGAGATCAAGAAGTAATTTGCGTATTTGAACCCAAAAAAATGTTAAACACCAATTTTGAAGCTTTTATTTTGGTTTGTGGTTTTCTCTGTGCATAATGTGGGCGTGAGTAAGTTTTTCTTAGAATGTCCTCCACGGAGGCATTCCTCCCTTTAGGCAGATAGCTCTCGCGTGCTTTGAAGGTGTTTTTTTTTTGGGGGGGGGTTTGCTTTATTTTTCCTTCAAAGCACGCGAGAGCTATCTGCCTAAAGGGAGGAATGCCTCCGTGGAGGACATTCTAAGAAAAACTTACTCGCGGCCACATTATGCACAGAGAAAACCACAAAAATTCCACTTTGAAAGCTAAAAGTGTCTAATTTTTTTGAGCGAGATTTTCCTAACAATGAATTTTAGCAATTTAATATAAGTGCTATATTTAATTAAGAATTAAAACAATGTTCTTTTGTGGTTAACGTAAGGTAACTCTTTCTGTCAAAAATAATCATATGAAAATGCACCGAATTTCAGTACCATGTAATTTAGTTCGGAAACTGAGAGGTATCTGTGACTTCTTGTCTATATGTAGAAAATTTTTAATAAGGTTATTATAACTGAAATTTGTTTCAAAATATTCAATATTTCATAACTTCTATCAACCAATAAATGCGATAAAGGTAAACTCATCTTTTATAAATATGAAACAAGATAAACGAAATAAATTTGTGATAAAATGAATTACAAACATTATGTCGAAATGACTGACACTGAGCATGTGTTTGTTATTTTAATAGTAATTTAATTATCAATTACATGTAGCTTTCAATAGAAATTGGGTATTTTAAGCCTCTTATAAATTTTTTCTTAGCGTTAAAGCTCGATAACATGAATCAAAAGCAGAAAATTAGTTAAACTACACTGTCTCACTAGTCGTAAGATTATATTACTGAAATATGCATATAAAAACAAATTAACATTCTATAAACGTACATTAAAATACCGAAACGCAATAAAAATCAATAACATTTATACTTAAAAAGCAACAAAGCCGGGCTCATGTGAATCACTAGAAGAGGCGCCAAATTGGCTATACGAATTCGAAAATTACCTTAATTATTAGAGGAAATAGGCTTCGTCAAACTTAAATCAATAAAACAAACCAAAAAAATTGCAAGAAAACCTGGAAATTAATGCAATATGCATTTCAGTGTTATTTCTTATTTATCAAAAACGAATTTTTTAACGTTTTCATTTGAAAATTATAAATAATTGGCTACATTATTTCTCTGAATTTATAAAACTACGATTAAAAAATACTTTAAGAATTATGGTATAATTATGCTATAAGAGTTACGACATTTTGATTTAATACAATTACTTTTGCTTAATACAAGTGTAGTTATTTTTATATTTATATGGACGCGCATTGACCTTTCTGCCTCGGGTGAAAAATTATCTTGGCACGGCTCTGATAAGCAATTAAGATTAGAAATATGCACAAAATTAGTAACAAGGCAATACAAAACTTCCTTTTCTGTTTTGGATTTCCAGAAAAAAATATCTTTTTTCGTCTAACCAAAGCATGGACAAAAAACGTGTTCCTTCCTCCGTAAGGGCAAAAGCAGCCCATCTGCTTACTCGCCTCTAGGCGGTAATCAAAGGACAGTAGGAAACCAACACTTAAGTGAAACGACTTGTTGATCGCCCTACAAGGAGGGGGAAAGAAAATCTAACAAAGGCCGTTTTCAGGACAATTTTGGTTCACACTAAATGAAAAAAAATTGTAAACATGGTTAATTTTTACTGCAGTTTTCGAGACGTAAATAGATTTGAATGCGAGCCGCCCGGTGGGTTAACAGACTTTACTGCCAGGGCAGTGTCGTCTGCATAACAGGCCAAAATAGCGTTATTTTGAGATGCTTGAGGAAAGTCAGCAGCATAAAATAGATACATATAAGGTCCTAGAACTGACCCTTGTGGAATACCGCTATGGATATTTCTAGACGAGGAGATAGCACCGTTCACACAAACACAAAAAGTCCGGTTTGTAATGAAGGAGTGAATTTTCAAGATCATTTCTCGGTCCACGTTAGCAGTAATTAATTTGGATATGAACCCCTCATGCCAGATGCGGTCGAAGGCTTTCGCCACGTCCAACATGAGGAGAGCAACACTTTGTTTGTTATGCAAAGCAGGGCCACAAAAGTCAGTAATGCGTAACAATTGCTTCGTAGTAGAAAGGTGCTGGCGGAAACCAAATTGTTCCGGAGGCAGCATGTTTAGATAGGATTGCATACGTGAGAGAATAATGCTCTCATAAATTTTTCCGAGCACAGGCAGGAGACTAATAGGTCGATAGCCATCTGGTTTCGTGTGGTCCTTTCCGGGTTTAGGAATTAAAATAATTTTTGCACTTTTCCACTGCTGTGGAAAGTAGCAGTTAAATAAAGACGCATTTAAAATGCTAGTGAAATTCGCTACTGCACAGGGAGGTAACATTTTAACTGCAGCATTAGAAATGCCATCATTTCCGGAAGCTTTGCGTGATTTGAGATTTTTAATAATTTGAGACACTTCTACAGGGGTAGCAAATTTGGGAATATTTCGTGCTGGGGGGGGCATTTAGCCAATCTTTCACATGAGTAAGGGTGAAAAGTTCAAAGTTTCTGTCCACAAGCCAATCATTTGGCGTAAATTGTAGTTCCAAATGCGAGGCGAAAACATTTGCTTTATCTTCATTTGAAAGGGCAACAACTCCGTTGTGGAAGATGGGACGATTGGTAACAAAATTTGCTTTGAGGTTTTTTATTAAAGTCCAAAGAGATTCGTCACGGAAATCTAAGTTGCACATTTTTTCACCCCAAAGTTCGTCCTTTTGTTGCTTCACAGCAGTTTTGATGTCCCGGTTTAGGCAATTTATCGCCCTTTTGGCGACAGGATCCCAGGTAATGTTGTAAATTTTTCTGAGGCGATTTCTATGCCTCATCATTTGACGTATTTTAGGCGGCAGTCGGAAGAGCGTATTTGTATTTACAACTGTATCACTAGCATTTTCAATAGCCCTTTGAATTTTTGAGGTAAATGAGGATACTGCAGAGTCGATGTTATCAACACAGTTCAAATTTCTGACATCAAGAACACTGTCTTTCATGAAGAGTTCATAGCGCTGCCAGTCAGTAATTTTCCCAGTGGAAGCAGTATTATTTTTGTTCACTCCTAAAGTAGCAATGATAGCAATTCACTGCTAAAGTAGCAATATTTTTGTTCACTCCTAAAGTAGCAAGAAGTGATCCGAGGATAGTTCGTGCAATACTTCAAGCTTGATAGGGATAGCTGTGGTGGACAAGACAATCCAGAATCACATCCAGAATGTCGGAATATTCTATTCTGTCCGGGCGATAAGTGTATTCGTTCGGTGTGTAAATAACAACAGGATGGCTTAAGATGTAATTTTGTAGAGTTTTACCGTTTGTATTTCCTTTACGGCAATTCCATGCGATGCTCTTAGCATTTAGGTCTCCTGCCAGGATCGTAGGAGTATCACGAGGAAGGATTGAGTCTAGTAGGTTATAAGTTAACACATTATGCGGTGGATTATAAAAAGCACTGAAATAAATATTTTTGTACACCGGAAGGGTAATGCACACTATAATCAGCTCGCAACCAAAGTCTTTACAATCTTTAACTAGGCAAGATGGTAAATTTCTCTTCACATAGATGGCGACACATCCGCCTCGATGGCTAGTTCTATTACAGCGATAGATTCTGTAGTTGGAGATATTCAGACTCTAACATCTTTGAGCATGTGTCTCAGTAATGAGCGCGAAGTCAATATCGTGCTCGTACATAAATTCTTGCAGTTCTGAGATTTTATTGCGGAGACTTTTTGAATTCCACACCATGAAGCGGATTAAATTTGCGTTATTAGTGTGTTGGCCCATTATCTGAGATCACATTTTCTTGAGGTAGAGCGTTTTTTTCTTGGGTTAGTTGCTTGAAGAGCAGGGTAAGTCCAGAATTTTGAATAATTGCGACAAAGCTTTTAAGTTCATGCAGAATGGTTTTAGCTTCGCTTACCGCTTCAGAGGCAAGTCCACTGGCTAAGGCTTGCGAGTAGGATTTGTTACTGATTATTCGATCTGCATAAAATGATGGCTGAACGTGAGCTTTAGGCTTTGGAAACTTTTCACAACCACGAAAGTTCGCAGTGTGTCCAGTCATCTTACAATTCGCACACGTAGGGGGAGTATTCTTGTCTTTTTTACATAAAAACGATTGATGAGCATCCCCACACTTAACGCACCGAGGTTCATGGTTCATGGTGTCTGAGCATGGTGAACTCCCTGGCACCGGAAACACTGCAGGGGTCCAGCTCTACCTCGGTATCTTTCTACTTTAATCCTCATTCCTAGGATGAATTCTTCGTCGAAGATATTTTTACTTTTTTCCCTACGATCCAGGGTGATCAAGAAGAGAGGCATATTTATGACTTTTCTGTCTCGTCTTCGTTTGAGTTGATTCACTCTGATGATGCTATAACCTTTTTGAGTTCAACACTCAGCAATTTCGCTTTCGTCCGTGTCATTGGGGAGATCTCTAATAACAGCCTTAACATATTTGTTTTCAGGCAATTCGAAGCAGTGATATCGAATACCTTTGTCTTTGAAGACCTGTATGATTTGTTTATAAAGCGCAGGGGATTTGGATTGGATTTTAAATCCACTCTGAATTAATCGACCAAAGTAATCCTTTTCAGCCTGCAGATTATAGCCGATGAGGAGTGCTTTGACTTCTGAAAATTTGAATCTTTCATCTTTAACCATGATAGGCGGTGGTTTTCTTGAGCTCGTGATTGGTCGATGGTAGCGTCAGCATTGGTTGCGGACTGGGAGAAGTGTCCATGACGTTATTTTTTGGTGTTTCGGTAGCCGGATCTGCGATCTGTACTTCTGGGGCTGTATCCATATTATCAGAAGTTGTTTCCGTGGTCGGCTCAGCTGTCGAATCAGAGGAATCCGTCAGGGTAGGCTTTCGAAAGGGTTTTCTTGGTCTTCTAGTAATATCTCCTTTAGGACCTGAGTCCGTATCGGAGCTGTCTTCATCCAATGCTTTATATTTTTTCGACTGCTCTTCATCTGAGCGCGCAGGGCTGCTGGCTCGTCTGGCATTAGTTTTGTTGATTCCAGTTATTGAAGAATCGTTGTCATTAACCTTAGGAGCAGAGATGTTTGGTTTGGGAAGAGAAGTAGAAGAACGATCAGCGTACAATTCTCTGTCGATGAAAAGTTTGAGACGACGAAGGAATTTAAGGTCTCGCGCATCTTTAGATGAGAGAGATCCATCAGCTTCTTCGACGCATTCTAAGTTGGTAATCTCAGCGGCAATAAAATCAACCATTCGATCCATGGTGGAGCGGATGGCAGAGAATATAGCAACGGGGAAAGCAATCAGAGTCTAATGCAATGCCGGCCTACTGTTACAGCGGCCTGCACTCTGATCAGGTTAGTAAAAGAAGAGTTCCAATAGCACAAAATCAGGAGCGAGCAAATGTACGTCTTACACGTACGACAGTCAAAACTCGAATCCACGAGTGCATTCTAAAATAACTAACTGCGTCGCGGTTTTCGAGACAAATGAACTTTTTGCGCCGCGTAGCAGTCAAACGGTTAAATGCTTTACGCAAGCTCATTTTATTTTTCCTTCCATAATAAAACGTGTGGAGATTTTCAATTAAAAATTCCGATTCTTAATTTCGCTTAGACTCTAAATAAAATACCTCGTTATGGAAAAACAATCATATAAGCAAAAATTTGTGAGATTAATCATTTGGATCCATAGTTGAGTATCTGCTTGGCATACATATCAAACCAAGCATTCACCTATTTTATATCTCTGACGCCGACTTGGCGAGTCATTATTCATTATATTTTGCTTTCAGCACCGCATGTTTATCAATACATGACAGCTTCAGTAATAACTCATGCTGTGATGTCTAAACTTTTTTTTTATATTAGTAATTGAATAACAAGAGTATAGCAATCTTTTATGCTAACATTACGCTTGGCGATGATTATCGATTTTTAAATGCTCTAAAACAGTGTTTCTCAACCGCTGGTCCGCGAAATATCCAGCTATCTGTCCAAAATCCAAAGTGTCATCGGCCGACCACCGATATTACAATAACAATAATTTACTAGTTTACAAAATAATATGATCGATGATGATTTATTTATGTTAAACAATTGTGCCAATGGGTCGAATCATTAAACTTACCGGTCCTTGGAGTAAATCCAGTTGAGAAACACTGCTCTACGAAATGATGACGACGAAAAATTCAGCAAAAATTTCTTTTCATATGCTAAAAATAGATTTTGTTAATATAATTCAGGCCAAAATATTACATTTAGTGCTATTTTAATTAAGAATAGCTGATATGTTACTCACCATAAACCCAGAAACGGCGGCAGAGTATGTCGGAACCGGACGGCAGAATTTCTGGAAGCACCGAGCGGCAAAATTAAGGGATGAGAAGTTTTTTATGGTTTAGGGAAAGCACCTGAGATCCAAAGTTTAAGCGCGGTGAAAATTTAGAATTTAGACTCTTTGTAGCAGAATTTAGGACCCGTAGAGACACTGCACCAGGCGGTATCTAGCGCCGGCCCTAGATAAAGCCTTAAGTATATGTGGGAGTTTATTTATTCAGGACTCAGATTAGTTTTAAGTATGTGCAAGAAATAAACGTAGGTATAGTAAATAACTAATATAATTCAGGCTTAATTCAGTACGCAGTAGGAGCAAGACAAAATTTAGCGAAACATTTTGAATTTCGTCGCCAATCTTGTGATACACAGCCAATAATGTACAAAGTCCGGCTATTAATTTCCAAGACTCATGGAATAAATCAGAAGAAAAAAAGGTTAAATACATAGCCATTTAATATGATTCAAAGTAATCCCCATCAGCCGTAATGCACGTCTGTGCTCGGCTGTACAAATTTCGGAAAGACGTTTTAAAGTCCTCATTTGGAATGCTCTGTAATAGTGACGTTACAGTTTCCTTGATGGCTTCGACATTCTGAAATCTTGTTCCCTTCAGCGAATTTTTCAGCTTAGGAAACAGGAAAATGTCTGCGGGTGCTAGGTCTGGAGAGTATGGTGGATGCTGCATTTCAACGACACCATGCTGGGCTAAGAATCGCCTCACAGGCAACGAAATGTGCGGGCGGGAATTGTCATGTAGCAGCAGCCAACTCCCATTTTGTTGAAAATGAGGCCTTGCTCTACGAATTCGTTTTCGAAGTCGGTCAAGAAATTCTGCGTAGAACTGTCCATTGACAGTCATGTTAGGAGAAAGAAATTCATGATGAATGAGTCCATCGCAATCGAAGAAAGCGATTAACATGACCTTGATTTTGGACTTTTCAAATCGAAATTTTTTCTGTCTTGGTAAGCTTGGAGACCGCCTTTCGGAGCTTTGACGCTTGGTTTCAGGGTCATATTGATAACACCAAGACTTGTCTACCGTGACTATTCTATCCAGGAACGCAAGGTCAGCATCAGCGTTGTCGATAAGTTCGCCACATGCGTCCAGTCTCAGTTGCTTTTGTTCGTCCCTTAAATGGTGAGGAACGAATCTGGAACAAATCTTGAGTTTGCCTAGGTCTTGCGTCAAAATTCCCCGAACCGTGTCTTTGTCCATGTTCAGTTCATTGGCGAGTATTCGAATAGTCAATCGACGATCACATTTCACCATATCGCGACCTTTTTCAGTTGCTTCCGGCGTGCGTACGGACTGCGGCCGACCTGTGTGTGGATCATCTTCGACGCTTTCGCGGCCGTCCCGAAAGTGTTTAAACCATTCTAAAGTTCTTGAGCGGGATAATGCTTCCTCGCCGTAAACTTGTTTTAACATTTCGTAGGTTTCCGCAGCTGTCTTGCCCAATTGGAAGCAAAATTTAATGTTAATTCTTTGCTCCATTTTCACTTCGACAATAGGAATTTAAGAGCTACGTTTTAATGCGCCTTTCCACGAGAACCACTTACTTCAGAATGGCGCCAGTTGCACTGCACATGCGCAAGAAAACGCTCTTCAATATGCAATCATTAATGCCATCTTCCGACTTTTCGTTCTCCTACAGTTACGTCAGTCCTGGAAATTAATAGCCGGACCTTGTATAACGGACGCTATTAAGCTAAACTAAAATTATCTTTGCTGATTCTAAGGTATTTCTGTTAATGTAGCAGACTGCGCTGCTCCCTAATCTTCTAATTTGATGGAGCTGATTGTTTTTTGCAGACTGTTATTATTACGGCAATTTTATAAAAATTAAGCTTGAACTTTCGATTATGTCGAAAAGAGTTTCCAATTCTGGGGCTGTCTAAGGATCTACAAAGTGAAACCATGTTTCAATGTCCAGTAAACAAAAAGTGGAATTGCTGCAAAAAATGAATAAAGGCATATCCGTCTCAAAATTATGCGAGGAGTATGGTATTAGAAAGTCGACTGTATATGACATAAGAAAAAAGGGAGAAAGTGCAGAATGACCCACTGCTTGGCGCGTTTTTAAGAATAGCACAAACTCTGTATCCATGTACACATCGACCTATTTTCACTTTAAAAAAATATCCCAGAATTGCACAAAAATGGCATTGCGCACTCCCTTTATCCATGCACACATCGACCAATTTTCATTTAAAAAGTCAAAGGAAATTGACAAAAATCCAATTCCTCTTACTCTTGTAAAAAGCGCCAAATAAATAAGTGGGCGATTCTGCACCCGAAAAAAGGAACTTTTAGAATTTTTTGTGGAAGCAACTTAAACAAATTACATTGAAAGAAGTTTTCAATAAAGTAAGCAAATAAATATTAATCTTTTTTTTCTTGTAAATTTTACTACCAGTAGTAAGCCACGGTACTCGTCCGGTGGAAGTGACTTCACAGAAAAGGGACGTGACCAGTATCCAGAGGGACCTGTAATGCGAAAGGTGGTTCTAATTCTAAATGAATTGAAATACTTCAACAATCTACAAAAATAATCATTTTATTTACAAAGCAACCTGGATTGCACCGAAGGTTCACTGCTCACTGACTACGTCGCAAACTAAAAAAACTAACATTCTTTTTCAGAAGCGAAGCGCCCTCTAACGGCGATACATAAATCATTTGGGGGATTTTTCCACACTCCCCACCTGATAATTTTTGCAAAAATTATCACTATTTCAGCATACAAATAATAAAATATAAGAAAGCAACTTACATATCAAATACATTCAACTGATGTAAATATAAACTGCAAAAGGAAATTCTATAAAATAAACAAATATAGTTAACTGCATCAACTCAAATGTTACTCAATACGTAAATATTAATTCAAATTACAAACAGTAAATTATTAGTAATAACTAAACTAATTATCTAAAATTAATGTTAGTGAATATGAAATATAAGAAATAAAATTAAAAGGTTACAAATTTAGTTCATTTTCAGTCTGATAGTTCAAGGGGGTATATCAATTGCACAGGTCTCTTAAGGTCCCCTTTTTTAGTTTTTACCATACATGATCGTACAAGACCATCACGTCCTTTGAAGACTTGAATTACTCGACCTAAATCCCAGAGGAACTTAGATTTAGATGTTCCTTCAAGTAAAACTATATTACAAATTTTAAGATTTTTCTTGGCTTCTGGTGTACCAAAGAAGTGAGCATTTCTCAACTCAAGAAGATACTGATTTTTCCATTTTTTCCAGAACTGTTTTATAAGTGTTGTTTGATATTCTTTTCGTTTTATTAGACTCTTTCTTGCTGGAGAGTTATTCAGGATCTCAGCAAAGTTGTATGAATATTCATCCTTATGTCCAATCAATAGAAAATCAGCTGGTGCAAGCGGTTCAGGTTCATGTAAATCGTTGTAAACGTAGGTCAAAGGACGTCTATTCACAATATTTTCGACCTCTGTCAACACACTCATAAATTCTTCAAAATTCAATTGAGCTCTGCCTAATATCTTTTTCAACGGTTCCTTTATGGTTTTCATAAGGCGTTCATAAAAAGCTCCCCACCATGGAGCAAGCTCGACGATAAATTTCCAAGTCAAGCCTTCATTTGCTAGAAAATTTTGAAAGTCTGTACCTTTAATTATGCTGTAAAAATACTGTAAATCTTTGGCAGCATATTTGAAAGTTTTCGCGTTATCTGAATAAAAGGTGCGACAGTTTCCTCTTCTCGAAATGAAACGTCTGAGAGCCAAAATGAATTTGTTTGCAGACATATTGGAAATGAGTTCTAGATGTAACGCTCGTGTAACAGCGAACGTAAACAATACGATGTATGATTTCTGAATTTCGTTTCCAGACCTGATGTAAACTGGACCTGTGAAATCCACGCCTGTAACATAGAAAGGTGGAGTTTCAACAATTCGATCTTTAGGTAACTGAGCTGCCATTTGTTTCGCTGGTTTTACTGCGTATTTCCGACAAATTAAACAGTTCCCTAAGACTTTCTTTACCAACTGACGGCCTTTAGGAATCCAAAATTTCTGTCTTAGTTTGGCTAAAGTTGCTGCAACTCCCGCATGCAGAACGTTATTATGTTCCCTTTTTACAATTAATTCAGTAAATTTGGAATCTTTAGGAAGAACTGGATGTTTCTCGTCAACTGTATATTCGGTTTCTTCTAATCTTCCCTTAATTCGAAGAATTTCATTTTCATCAAGAAACGGTGCCAAGCTGAATATATCAGAGCTTGGAGAAATTGACTTGTTAGACTGAAGAGCCTTAATTTCAGGTGTGAAGAAATCCATCTGGGCTTTACGAACACAAAAAATTTCAGTGTCCTGAATTTCAAAAGCACTTAATGTTCCACTATTAGCAGGCAGTTTTCTTGCCTTAGCAACGAAACGTCTAATCCATGCCATAATTCTGAGATATTTCAGCACATTACTGAATTTTGTTATATCCAATAGTTGATCATCTCTTTTCACAACAACGTCATAAACAGATATCTTACTACGGAGTTCTAGTTGCTTATCGTTTCCCACGTCAAACTTCGGTTGAACTGGCCAGTCTATACGTTTGTTTTGTAACCATTCCGGTCCAAACCACCAAAGTGAACAATTTCTTAAATTAGCAACAGTAGTTCCTCGTGATATGAGGTCGGAGGGGTTATCTTTCCCACGGCAATAATGCCAATTATTGCTTTCAGTTAGTTTCTGAATTTCATAAACTCTGTTTTTGATGAAAGATTTAAATCTTTCGGGAGATCCCTGAATCCAAAAATACGTTATTTGAGAATCAGTCCAGTGGAAGGGGATTACTTCGTATTTTAAAGATTTTGCTATTTTATCACTCAATCTAGCGGATAAAAGCGCACCCAAAAGCTCCAATCTAGGAAGTGTAAGGGATTTCAGAGGTGCAACTCTACTCTTGGAAGCAACAAAAACTGTTTGAAAAGTTCCATTGTTCAAAACTATTCTCAGATATACCACGCATCCATAAGCTTTCAAACTAGCATCAGAAAAGCTATGGAGTTCTATTTGTTTCACATCTGCATCTAATATTCCTTCTAAATAGTAGCGGGGAATTCGAGGTGGTTCAGTTCTACAATTTCTTCGTACCAGGCTTTCCATTTATAACTAAGATCAGGTGGAAGTTCATCGTCCCAATCAATTTTGGCAGACCAGATTTTCTGAATCAGACACTTTATTCTTATAGTGAAAGGGCCATAAAATCCGACAGGATCAAAAATACGGCCTGCGGTTTGCAATAGAAAACGTTTTGAGTTGATTGACGAGGAAATGAAATTTGTCAAGTGCTGAGTGTGAAAATAAAAATCATCATTATCCGTATCCCAGTTAATTCCTAACACTTTGATCGGGACAACTTCAGGAGATTTTTGCATCGAAAATTCTTTGCGATGCCAAATATCTTTGAGTTCTTTGGAATTAGTATGCCACTTATGTAGTGACATGCTAGCTTCATTAAAAATGTTCACAATTTCTAAACTTGTTTTCAGGGCTTGTTCTAAATTTTGTTGACCACCAATAATGTCATCAACATACAGGCAGTTCTTTAAGAGTTCTACTGTTTCAGGATATATTTCTGAATATTTTTTAAGGTGATGCTTAATAGTAGCAGCGAGAAGAAAGGGACTAGATTTTACTCCAAACAAAACTCTTGTAAATCTAAAGGTTTTCAAACTTTCATTGTTATCACCGGGATCATCTTTCCAAAAGAATCGTGTAACGTCCCTGTCTTCTTCATTTAACTCTATCTGTAAGAATGCTTGTGTAATGTCCGCTGTAAAGGCTATCAAATTTTGTCTAAATTTTATCAATAAAACAAAAATATCAGGATATAGGTTCGGACCAGTATATAAACAGTCATTTAGAGAGAGTGTTTTTGGTTTATGGGCTGAAGCATCATAAACTATTCTTAGTTTGCTTGTTGCTCTATCATTTCTGATGACTGTTCTATGAGGTAAATAAAATAGGGTTTTATCATTTTGATTGTTTTCTTGAACTGGTTCAATAATATGTTTTAACTCGTAATCCTTTAAAACCTCTGTGTATTGAACAAACAAAGAGTTATCAATTTTAAATTTGTTACTCAATTTCTTAAATCTTTCAAATGCTATATCCCTATTATCTTCCATTAAATGTTTTGAATTCGGTTTCCAAGGTAATTTTACTTGGTATCTGCAGTTCTTATACCTGATATCAGATTCGAAAGATTTCATAATTTCTAAATCAACAGTTTTGCCGTTTTGAGTATCACTTTCCAAACCCAAGTTTTCTAACTTCCAAAACTGTTGTAACTGATCTGATATCAAGTTTTCATTTACAATTACTTTCATAGTTAATAATTCACTATGATCATTATTTACTTTACCCTGCTGTTCTTGCCGAAGATAGCTCGAACTTATTTAATGATACTTAACTTCAGTAAGTGGACTGTAATATTAACAATAACGATTTTATTTTAACAAAAACAACATTATTGAATACTAGCACACGCATGTGCTTATAGTTACCTATGTAACTTAGCTAAGAGCGAGCAACCATATGCTCTTACAGCAAGTCAGAAATCATTCATACTAATACAGCAAAAACGAAATAACTTTAGGGTTACACTAAAGCCAAACTCTGCTTGGCGTAAAACAATGCTGCCAAGCAATACTCTTTCAGACACCGAACATCCCGCCCGGCGTTGAAATATTAATTTCAATACAATAAGTAAAATTCAAAAAAGTAATAAATGTTCATACAATACAAAATGATACAATGTAAATTAATACACAAATTATAATACATGTAATTACAATGTGAAAAGAACAAATATGATAGATTACAATTCAAACCTTCAAATAAACATAAAAATTCGTACATTATTTCTCAATTGGCAGTACAGCAATTTTAGTAACTGCTCGTTTATAAATACCATTTTTGGTTTTGACAGAGACAACTCGCACTAGGTTGTCCTTCCCATAAAACACATCTACAATTCTCCCTAACAACCATTTACAGGTAGGAAGATTTTCTTCCTTAATCACTATCCCCTATTTTAATATTTTGTTTAGCAATCATCCATTTATTTCTTTGAATCAAAGTGCTCAAGTAATTATTAGTCCAGTTCTTCCATATATTTTGTACCAATTTTGTAGTTTTTTGCCATAAACTAAGTCTGTTATTATCTACTTCTGTTAAATTGGGTTCAATTATTGAATTGATCGGTCGACCTATAAGGAAATGACCAGGGGTCAAAACATTTTAAATCATCAATATTAGAAGTTAACGGTGTAAGAGTGTGAGAATTTAAGATTCCCTCTACTTGAACTGTTACTGTCAAAAATTCTTCGTAGGTTAATACTGAATTTCCTACTGTTCGTTTAAAATGAAATTTAAAGGATTTTACTCCTGCTTCAGATAGACCATTAAAATTTGGTGCTCTTGGGGGTATAAACTTCCATTGTATACCTTCCTCGGCTAGAAAATTAGCTAAAGTTCCATTCTGCTTTAGAAAAATACTCATTATTTTTTTTATTTCTGTATTTGCACTAACAAAGTTTTTTGCATTGTCACTAAATATTTTTTTTGGTTTACCTCGTCGGGCAAAGAACCTCTTCAGACAAGCAATGAATGCTTCTGCGGTTAAGTCATTGACAATCTCTAGATGAATTGCTTTTGTCACCATACAAACAAAAATACAAACATATATCTTATGATAGTTACCCTTGCGTTGCCCTTTGTACTTTATCAAAAATGGGCCGCAGTAATCAATAGCACAACAATTAAATGTAAAGTTAATATTAATTCTCTCTTTAGGTAATTCTCCCATTAGTTGTTGAGAAATTATTGGTTTTGCCTTAAAGCAAATTATGCAGCTTTGGACTATCTTTCTAGCTATATTCCTGCCATTAATGGGCCAATAAATTTGTCTAATAGAATTTAATAGTGATAAATAAATAAATATAAGTTCAGTTAACTTATTCTTGGCAGGCAAAATAATGGGATGTCTTTGACTATAACTTAAATTAGAATTCTTTATCCTACCACCTACCCTTAACAGACCTTTTTCATCTAAGAAGGGATCAAAATATTTTAACTTACTCCTTGATGTTATCTGTAGACCTTTCTGCAACGAAGAAATTTCTTCTGCAAAATACCTACCTTGGATATATTTAAGGAGTGTATTCCTTGACAGTTCCATTTCATCTATACTAATACTACCTGTTCGTTTCTCACTTGTGTTCCTACAGTTGTAGATAAATCTGAAAAGTAAACTAAGAATTCGTATTAGTTTCAAGAAATCATTAGTTATTTTTAGGAAGTCATCAAAGAATGAATCAGTTTTTAAAGTCAACAAGGAAGTCGTAACTGGTTTCAGTTCTGAAGAATAAAGCTCATCACTAAGTCCATTTTTATCTTGAAAATTGTCCTTGTTCAAAAAATCAGGACCTTTCCACCACAGCTTGTTAGATCCAAGAGTTGTAGCATCTGATCCTCTGGAAATGATGTCGGCTGGGTTCATTTCTGAAGACACATGTCCCCACTGATAGTTAGAAGTAAGTTGAATTTGTGAGACTCTATTACTCACAAAGGTTTTCAAAAGATGCGGTGATGTATTGATCCAGGCTAAAGCAATGCTTGAATCTGACCAGAGCTTAACGTCATCAATTTTGAGTTTCAAAGCTTCTAAAACCTTTTGCATAAGTTTGGACAGGAGTAGACATGCTGATAGTTCTAATCTAGGAATATTCATAGTCTTGATTGATGCTACACGAGATTTGCTACAAAGAAGTTTACTACAATATTCACCAGGGCTTGTAATGCTTTGAAGATATATCACTGCCCCAAATGCCTTCTCGGAGGCATCCGCAAATCCCTGTAAAATGAGCATTGAAAAGGTCTCCTTTACAATGCAACGAGGTACTTGTATATTTTCTATACTCTGAAGAGTTTTAATAAGCACATTCCATTCATTGGCAAGAGGTGGTGGTAACTGTTCCGCCCAGTCTAGCTTAAGCAACCAAAGTGCTTGCATGAATATCTTTGCCTTGCTAATAATAGGACCGAGTAGGCCTAAAGGATCATATAATCTTGCTATTTGAGATAAAACATCTCTTTTCGTAACATCAGGCTTTTCATTAACAGTAACTTTATATTGCAATGTATCCTTCTTATTATTCCACAACATACCTAACGTCTTCACAGTTGTATTACTATTACGATCAAATGAAAAATTCTGTAAATCAGAGTTCTGAGAATCAAAACTAGTACACCACTTGTGTAGATTCATTCCTCCTCTTTGGAGCAATTCTGTCTCTTTCTGGAGCTGAATGCATTCCATCAAATTCGAAGATCCAGTAAGACAGTCGCCTACATAGAAATCTTCCAAGACCACTTTCGATGCTACAGGAAAATCCTTTTCTTCATCCTTCGCTAGCTGTTGAAGAGTCCTTTGTGCCAAATATGGAGCGCATGCTGTGCCATAAGTTACCGTTTTGAGTCTGTATATTTCTATAGGCTTATCTTCATCTTCCTTCCAAAGTATTTTCTGATATTTGGTCTGCGATGGCAATATTTCAATTTGTCGAAACATCTTCTCAATATCGGCAGTAAATGCATAAATATGCTTTCTAAACCGTATCATGATGGAAAAAAGTTCCTCTTGAATCATTCCACCTTTACATAATATGTCGTTCAATGAACAACCGTTAGTAGTTTTGGCACTAGCGTCGAACACAACGCGTAACTTTGTTGTTTTACTATCAGGTTTCAGCACGCCATGATGAGGAAGAAAATATCCTCCTTCAGTTTCAGAATAGTCTTCCATCCTTTCCATATGATTTAATGATTCATATTCCCTTAAAAATGAAACATAAAGTTCTTTCATTACAGAATCACTCGACAAACGTTTCCACAACTGATTCAGTCTTTTTTCAGCGATTTCCTTTGAATCCCCTAATTGTATGTTTTCACCAATATCTGGCTTGAACGGCAATTTAACCACATATCTTCCATCCGCATGCCGGTAAAATGAGTTTTTAAAAAGTTCGTTGCAATAATTTAATTCAGAATTAACTGTAGATTTAGTTTCATTTACTTCTTCAACTTCCCAGAATGACTTTACTAAGTTATTTAACGAATTAATTTCTGTTGACAAAAAACAATAATTTAAGTCATAATTTTTTACATGTGGAATTCTAACGCTTCCAGAAACTAAAAAGCCGAAGCAGCTGTTTTGAAGAAGTAACTCATTATCTTCTAAACGTATTTTATCTGTTTTTAAAAATTCAAAAAATAATTCCGCACTTAATAATAAATCTACCTTTTTTGCCTTGAAAAACTCATCATCAGCTAACTTTATTCCTTTCGGAATATTTAATTTCGAAATATCAATAGATTTCGATGGTGTCATGTCAGTTATTTTGGGAACAACTAATAGCTCTATTTCCCATTCATTTTCCTTTTTTAAGTTCGATAAACTCGTCTTTATTTGCGATTTAACATTCAAAGTAGTGTTGCCTATTCCACTAACTGGAATAAATGCTCGTTCTTTTTTTATTCCTAATGAGTTCATAACACCTACAGTACAAAAATTAGAAGTCGAAGCTGAATCAAGCACGGCTCTAAAAGGAATTCGTTCATCGTTAACATCGCTGTATTTATTAACACAAATTTAGATTTATTTGCAGCTGCCATCAAAGTTGTGTGTGGGGGGGAGAGGGGCAGTCCTCTTTCCCATTCACTGACGAAAGGTTCAACGTCAATTCATTTTCTTTCGATGATTCATTTTGTTTTTCGTCAATTTTATGTAACAGCGAATGATGTGTGTCTTTCTTACAGACATAACAGCTAAATTTAGCCTTACACTGCGATAATACGTGTGATGGAGAAAGGCATTTAATGCATAATTTATATTCTTTAACAAAATCATACCGCTCAGAAACAGAAATACTCTTAAATTTCGAACAATGATAAATTGGGTGTGGTTCTTTACACATAATACACTTTCGAAAAGGGTTTGTTTTAGTTACCAAGGATTTTGAATTTCTAGAGCGACTTAATTGATTTGATACTTTAGTAGCATAGCTCTGCTTAGGAAAACTAACTTTGTTTATTTCTTCAAGAATGCGAATTCTTTCTTCGAGAAATTCTAAAAATTCATCAAGTTTGGGAATTTCATTTGATTTTACGTTTAGTTCAAATGCTTTCCTAGATTCTCTATCTAATTTATGCAATAAAATATTTAATATCAAAACATCAGATAAATTATTTCTATCAAATTCTAATACACTTAAAGATCTCAAACATCTTTTAACATTATCTACCAGTGATCTCAACTGAGAAGGTGAGTCATTTATTTTTTCAAAGTTCAACAAATTATTGATAAAGGCATCAACTACTGCTCTTTTGTTTTCATATCTGCTTTCAAGTGCAGAAAATAGCGACTCAAATGTATCCTGACATGATTCTAACATTTTTGCTTCACCTTTAAGTGATGCTTTCAAATAAAATAGTTTCTCAGTATCATTTAAATTATTATTATTACCAATCATAGACATAAATTGCACTTTAAATTTTTTAAAATCTTCATATTTACCATAAAATTGAGGAAGAGGTAAATCAGGCAGTTTAAAATTTGATTTAGAAACAGTTTTGGTTTCAAATTTATCTGTATTATTTGTTTCACAATTAGAAAGAAAAATTCTAAATCTTACTTCGAACTCTTCGATGCTTTCTTCCAATTCTTGTGTAATGCTTAGATTATCCTCATCTATTATCAGTTTCCTCTGGCAAATTGGTGTATTCCACTATGAGTTGTTTAACCCGAGATTTTAATTCCAACAAAGAATCCAATTTAGTCTTCATAATAACATCATGGTTGAGTTTATTCTCCTCCATTTTATACTCATCAAGGAATTTTATCAAAGCTCCGAGTTTCGTTTTCACTACGCCGCGTTGGCGATTCAATGAAACAATATTAGTAGCCATATTCTTCTCCGGCTAACGTGAGACCAAACTGTTCTTGCCAAAGATAGCTCGAACTTATTTAATGATACTTAACTTCAGTAAGTGGACTGTAATATTAACAATAACGATTTTATTTTAACAAAAACAACATTATTGAATACTAGCACACGCATGTGCTTATAGTTACCTATGTAACTTAGCTAAGAGCGAGCAACCATATGCTCTTACAGCAAGTCAGAAATCATTCATACTAATACAGCAAAAATGAAATAACTTTAGGGTTACACTAAAGCCAAACTCTGCTTGGCGTAAAACAATGCTGCCAAGCAATACTCTTTCAGACACCGAACATCCCGCCCGGCGTTGAAATATTAATTTCAATACAATAAGTAAAATTCAAAAAAATAATAAATGTTCATACAATACAAAATGATACAATGTAAATTAATACACAAATTATAATACATGTAATTACAATGTGAAAAGAACAAATATGATAGATTACAATTCAAACCTTCAAATAAACATAAAAATTCGTACATTATTTCTCAATTGGCAGTACAGCAATTTTAGTAACTGCTCGTTTATAAATACCATTTTTGGTTTTGACAGAGACAACTCGCACTAGGTTGTCCTTCCCATAAAACACATCTACAATTCTCCCTAACAACCATTTACAGGTAGGAAGATTTTCTTCCTTAATCACTATCCCCTATTTTAATATTTTGTTTAGCAATCATCCATTTATTTCTTTGAATCAAAGTGCTCAAGTAATTATTAGTCCAGTTCTTCCATATATTTTGTACCAATTTTGTAGTTTTTTGCCATAAACTAAGTCTGTTATTATCTACTTCTGTTAAATTGGGTTCAATTATTGAATTGATCGGTCGACCTATAAGGAAATGACCAGGGGTCAAAACATTTTAAATCATCAATATTAGAAGTTAACGGTGTAAGAGTGTGAGAATTTAAGATTCCCTCTACTTGAACTGTTACTGTCAAAAATTCTTCGTAGGTTAATACTGAATTTCCTACTGTTCGTTTAAAATGAAATTTAAAGGATTTTACTCCTGCTTCAGATAGACCATTAAAATTTGGTGCTCTTGGGGGTATAAACTTCCATTGTATACCTTCC
This sequence comes from Stegodyphus dumicola, assembly GCF_044657685.1. Taxonomy (NCBI): domain Eukaryota; kingdom Metazoa; phylum Arthropoda; class Arachnida; order Araneae; family Eresidae; genus Stegodyphus; species Stegodyphus dumicola. Next base: position 162,614,487 of record NC_140778.1, read on the forward strand.
TCGGCTAGAAAATTAGCTAAAGTTCCATTCTGCTTTAGAAAAATACTCATTATTTTTTTTATTTCTGTATTTGCACTAACAAAGTTTTTTGCATTGTCACTAAATATTTTTTTTGGTTTACCTCGTCGGGCAAAGAACCTCTTCAGACAAGCAATGAATGCTTCTGCGGTTAAGTCATTGACAATCTCTAGATGAATTGCTTTTGTCACCATACAAACAAAAATACAAACATATATCTTATGATAGTTACCCTTGCGTTGCCCTTTGTACTTTATCAAAAATGGGCCGCAGTAATCAATAGCACAACAATTAAATGTAAAGTTAATATTAATTCTCTCTTTAGGTAATTCTCCCATTAGTTGTTGAGAAATTATTGGTTTTGCCTTAAAGCAAATTATGCAGCTTTGGACTATCTTTCTAGCTATATTCCTGCCATTAATGGGCCAATAAATTTGTCTAATAGAATTTAATAGTGATAAATAAATAAATATAAGTTCAGTTAACTTATTCTTGGCAGGCAAAATAATGGGATGTCTTTGACTATTACTTAAATTAGAATTCTTTATCCTACCACCTACCCTTAACAGACCTTTTTCATCTAAGAAGGGATCAAAATATTTTAACTTACTCCTTGATGTTATCTGTAGACCTTTCTGCAACGAAGAAATTTCTTCTGCAAAATACCTACCTTGGATATATTTAAGGAGTGTATTCCTTGACAGTTCCATTTCATCTATACTAATACTACCTGTTCGTTTCTCACTTGTGTTCCTACAGTTGTAGATAAATCTGAAAAGTAAACTAAGAATTCGTATTAGTTTCAAGAAATCATTAGTTATTTTTAGGAAGTCATCAAAGAATGAATCAGTTTTTAAAGTCAACAAGGAAGTCGTAACTGGTTTCAGTTCTGAAGAATAAAGCTCATCACTAAGTCCATTTTTATCTTGAAAATTGTCCTTGTTCAAAAAATCAGGACCTTTCCACCACAGCTTGTTAGATCCAAGAGTTGTAGCATCTGATCCTCTGGAAATGATGTCGGCTGGGTTCATTTCTGAAGACACATGTCCCCACTGATAGTTAGAAGTAAGTTGAATTTGTGAGACTCTATTACTCACAAAGGTTTTCAAAAGATGCGGTGATGTATTGATCCAGGCTAAAGCAATGCTTGAATCTGACCAGAGCTTAACGTCATCAATTTTGAGTTTCAAAGCTTCTAAAACCTTTTGCATAAGTTTGGACAGGAGTAGACATGCTGATAGTTCTAATCTAGGAATATTCATAGTCTTGATTGATGCTACACGAGATTTGCTACAAAGAAGTTTACTACAATATTCACCAGGGCTTGTAATGCTTTGAAGATATATCACTGCCCCAAATGCCTTCTCGGAGGCATCCGCAAATCCCTGTAAAATGAGCATTGAAAAGGTCTCCTTTACAATGCAACGAGGTACTTGTATATTTTCTATACTCTGAAGAGTTTTAATAAGCACATTCCATTCATTGGCAAGAGGTGGTGGTAACTGTTCCGCCCAGTCTAGCTTAAGCAACCAAAGTGCTTGCATGAATATCTTTGCCTTGCTAATAATAGGACCGAGTAGGCCTAAAGGATCATATAATCTTGCTATTTGAGATAAAACATCTCTTTTCGTAACATCAGGCTTTTCATTAACAGTAACTTTATATTGCAATGTATCCTTCTTATTATTCCACAACATACCTAACGTCTTCACAGTTGTATTACTATTACGATCAAATGAAAAATTCTGTAAATCAGAGTTCTGAGAATCAAAACTAGTACACCACTTGTGTAGATTCATTCCTCCTCTTTGGAGCAATTCTGTCTCTTTCTGGAGCTGAATGCATTCCATCAAATTCGAAGATCCAGTAAGACAGTCGCCTACATAGAAATCTTCCAAGACCACTTTCGATGCTACAGGAAAATCCTTTTCTTCATCCTTCGCTAGCTGTTGAAGAGTCCTTTGTGCCAAATATGGAGCGCATGCTGTGCCATAAGTTACCGTTTTGAGTCTGTATATTTCTATAGGCTTATCTTCATCTTCCTTCCAAAGTATTTTCTGATATTTGGTCTGCGATGGCAATATTTCAATTTGTCGAAACATCTTCTCAATATCGGCAGTAAATGCATAAATATGCTTTCTAAACCGTATCATGATGGAAAAAAGTTCCTCTTGAATCATTCCACCTTTACATAATATGTCGTTCAATGAACAACCGTTAGTAGTTTTGGCACTAGCGTCGAACACAACGCGTAACTTTGTTGTTTTACTATCAGGTTTCAGCACGCCATGATGAGGAAGAAAATATCCTCCTTCAGTTTCAGAATAGTCTTCCATCCTTTCCATATGATTTAATGATTCATATTCCCTTAAAAATGAAACATAAAGTTCTTTCATTACAGAATCACTCGACAAACGTTTCCACAACTGATTCAGTCTTTTTTCAGCGATTTCCTTTGAATCCCCTAATTGTATGTTTTCACCAATATCTGGCTTGAACGGCAATTTAACCACATATCTTCCATCCGCATGCCGGTAAAATGAGTTTTTAAAAAGTTCGTTGCAATAATTTAATTCAGAATTAACTGTAGATTTAGTTTCATTTACTTCTTCAACTTCCCAGAATGACTTTACTAAGTTATTTAACGAATTAATTTCTGTTGACAAAAAACAATAATTTAAGTCATAATTTTTTACATGTGGAATTCTAACGCTTCCAGAAACTAAAAAGCCGAAGCAGCTGTTTTGAAGAAGTAACTCATTATCTTCTAAACGTATTTTATCTGTTTTTAAAAATTCAAAAAATAATTCCGCACTTAATAATAAATCTACCTTTTTTGCCTTGAAAAACTCATCATCAGCTAACTTTATTCCTTTCGGAATATTTAATTTCGAAATATCAATAGATTTCGATGGTGTCATGTCAGTTATTTTGGGAACAACTAATAGCTCTATTTCCCATTCATTTTCCTTTTTTAAGTTCGATAAACTCGTCTTTATTTGCGATTTAACATTCAAAGTAGTGTTGCCTATTCCACTAACTGGAATAAATGCTCGTTCTTTTTTTATTCCTAATGAGTTCATAACACCTACAGTACAAAAATTAGAAGTCGAAGCTGAATCAAGCACGGCTCTAAAAGGAATTCGTTCATCGTTAACATCGCTGTATTTATTAACACAAATTTAGATTTATTTGCAGCTGCCATCAAAGTTGTGTGTGGGGGGGAGAGGGGCAGTCCTCTTTCCCATTCACTGACGAAAGGTTCAACGTCAATTCATTTTCTTTCGATGATTCATTTTGTTTTTCGTCAATTTTATGTAACAGCGAATGATGTGTGTCTTTCTTACAGACATAACAGCTAAATTTAGCCTTACACTGCGATAATACGTGTGATGGAGAAAGGCATTTAATGCATAATTTATATTCTTTAACAAAATCATACCGCTCAGAAACAGAAATACTCTTAAATTTCGAACAATGATAAATTGGGTGTGGTTCTTTACACATAATACACTTTCGAAAAGGGTTTGTTTTAGTTACCAAGGATTTTGAATTTCTAGAGCGACTTAATTGATTTGATACTTTAGTAGCATAGCTCTGCTTAGGAAAACTAACTTTGTTTATTTCTTCAAGAATGCGAATTCTTTCTTCGAGAAATTCTAAAAATTCATCAAGTTTGGGAATTTCATTTGATTTTACGTTTAGTTCAAATGCTTTCCTAGATTCTCTATCTAATTTATGCAATAAAATATTTAATATCAAAACATCAGATAAATTATTTCTATCAAATTCTAATACACTTAAAGATCTCAAACATCTTTTAACATTATCTACCAGTGATCTCAACTGAGAAGGTGAGTCATTTATTTTTTCAAAGTTCAACAAATTATTGATAAAGGCATCAACTACTGCTCTTTTGTTTTCATATCTGCTTTCAAGTGCAGAAAATAGCGACTCAAATGTATCCTGACATGATTCTAACATTTTTGCTTCACCTTTAAGTGATGCTTTCAAATAAAATAGTTTCTCAGTATCATTTAAATTATTATTATTACCAATCATAGACATAAATTGCACTTTAAATTTTTTAAAATCTTCATATTTACCATAAAATTGAGGAAGAGGTAAATCAGGCAGTTTAAAATTTGATTTAGAAACAGTTTTGGTTTCAAATTTATCTGTATTATTTGTTTCACAATTAGAAAGAAAAATTCTAAATCTTACTTCGAACTCTTCGATGCTTTCTTCCAATTCTTGTGTAATGCTTAGATTATCCTCATCTATTATCAGTTTCCTCTGGCAAATTGGTGTATTCCACTATGAGTTGTTTAACCCGAGATTTTAATTCCAACAAAGAATCCAATTTAGTCTTCATAATAACATCATGGTTGAGTTTATTCTCCTCCATTTTATACTCATCAAGGAATTTTATCAAAGCTCCGAGTTTCGTTTTCACTACGCCGCGTTGGCGATTCAATGAAACAATATTAGTAGCCATATTCTTCTCCGGCTAACGTGAGACCAAACTGTTCTTGCCAAAGATAGCTCGAACTTATTTAATGATACTTAACTTCAGTAAGTGGACTGTAATATTAACAATAACGATTTTATTTTAACAAAAACAACATTATTGAATACTAGCACACGCATGTGCTTATAGTTACCTATGTAACTTAGCTAAGAGCGAGCAACCATATGCTCTTACAGCAAGTCAGAAATCATTCATACTAATACAGCAAAAATGAAATAACTTTAGGGTTACACTAAAGCCAAACTCTGCTTGGCGTAAAACAATGCTGCCAAGCAATACTCTTTCAGACACCGAACATCCCGCCCGGCGTTGAAATATTAATTTCAATACAATAAGTAAAATTCAAAAAAATAATAAATGTTCATACAATACAAAATGATACAATGTAAATTAATACACAAATTATAATACATGTAATTACAATGTGAAAAGAACAAATATGATAGATTACAATTCAAACCTTCAAATAAACATAAAAATTCGTACATTATTTCTCAATTGGCAGTACAGCAATTTTAGTAACTGCTCGTTTATAAATACCATTTTTGGTTTTGACAGAGACAACTCGCACTAGGTTGTCCTTCCCATAAAACACATCTACAATTCTCCCTAACAACCATTTACAGGTAGGAAGATTTTCTTCCTTAATCACTATCCCCTATTTTAATATTTTGTTTAGCAATCATCCATTTATTTCTTTGAATCAAAGTGCTCAAGTAATTATTAGTCCAGTTCTTCCATATATTTTGTACCAATTTTGTAGTTTTTTGCCATAAACTAAGTCTGTTATTATCTACTTCTGTTAAATTGGGTTCAATTATTGAATTGATCGGTCGACCTATAAGGAAATGACCAGGGGTCAAAACATTTTAAATCATCAATATTAGAAGTTAACGGTGTAAGAGTGTGAGAATTTAAGATTCCCTCTACTTGAACTGTTACTGTCAAAAATTCTTCGTAGGTTAATACTGAATTTCCTACTGTTCGTTTAAAATGAAATTTAAAGGATTTTACTCCTGCTTCAGATAGACCATTAAAATTTGGTGCTCTTGGGGGTATAAACTTCCATTGTATACCTTCCTCGGCTAGAAAATTAGCTAAAGTTCCATTCTGCTTTAGAAAAATACTCATTATTTTTTTTATTTCTGTATTTGCACTAACAAAGTTTTTTGCATTGTCACTAAATATTTTTTTTGGTTTACCTCGTCGGGCAAAGAACCTCTTCAGACAAGCAATGAATGCTTCTGCGGTTAAGTCATTGACAATCTCTAGATGAATTGCTTTTGTCACCATACAAACAAAAATACAAACATATATCTTATGATAGTTACCCTTGCGTTGCCCTTTGTACTTTATCAAAAATGGGCCGCAGTAATCAATAGCACAACAATTAAATGTAAAGTTAATATTAATTCTCTCTTTAGGTAATTCTCCCATTAGTTGTTGAGAAATTATTGGTTTTGCCTTAAAGCAAATTATGCAGCTTTGGACTATCTTTCTAGCTATATTCCTGCCATTAATGGGCCAATAAATTTGTCTAATAGAATTTAATAGTGATAAATAAATAAATATAAGTTCAGTTAACTTATTCTTGGCAGGCAAAATAATGGGATGTCTTTGACTATTACTTAAATTAGAATTCTTTATCCTACCACCTACCCTTAACAGACCTTTTTCATCTAAGAAGGGATCAAAATATTTTAACTTACTCCTTGATGTTATCTGTAGACCTTTCTGCAACGAAGAAATTTCTTCTGCAAAATACCTACCTTGGATATATTTAAGGAGTGTATTCCTTGACAGTTCCATTTCATCTATACTAATACTACCTGTTCGTTTCTCACTTGTGTTCCTACAGTTGTAGATAAATCTGAAAAGTAAACTAAGAATTCGTATTAGTTTCAAGAAATCATTAGTTATTTTTAGGAAGTCATCAAAGAATGAATCAGTTTTTAAAGTCAACAAGGAAGTCGTAACTGGTTTCAGTTCTGAAGAATAAAGCTCATCACTAAGTCCATTTTTATCTTGAAAATTGTCCTTGTTCAAAAAATCAGGACCTTTCCACCACAGCTTGTTAGATCCAAGAGTTGTAGCATCTGATCCTCTGGAAATGATGTCGGCTGGGTTCATTTCTGAAGACACATGTCCCCACTGATAGTTAGAAGTAAGTTGAATTTGTGAGACTCTATTACTCACAAAGGTTTTCAAAAGATGCGGTGATGTATTGATCCAGGCTAAAGCAATGCTTGAATCTGACCAGAGCTTAACGTCATCAATTTTGAGTTTCAAAGCTTCTAAAACCTTTTGCATAAGTTTGGACAGGAGTAGACATGCTGATAGTTCTAATCTAGGAATATTCATAGTCTTGATTGATGCTACACGAGATTTGCTACAAAGAAGTTTACTACAATATTCACCAGGGCTTGTAATGCTTTGAAGATATATCACTGCCCCAAATGCCTTCTCGGAGGCATCCGCAAATCCCTGTAAAATGAGCATTGAAAAGGTCTCCTTTACAATGCAACGAGGTACTTGTATATTTTCTATACTCTGAAGAGTTTTAATAAGCACATTCCATTCATTGGCAAGAGGTGGTGGTAACTGTTCCGCCCAGTCTAGCTTAAGCAACCAAAGTGCTTGCATGAATATCTTTGCCTTGCTAATAATAGGACCGAGTAGGCCTAAAGGATCATATAATCTTGCTATTTGAGATAAAACATCTCTTTTCGTAACATCAGGCTTTTCATTAACAGTAACTTTATATTGCAATGTATCCTTCTTATTATTCCACAACATACCTAACGTCTTCACAGTTGTATTACTATTACGATCAAATGAAAAATTCTGTAAATCAGAGTTCTGAGAATCAAAACTAGTACACCACTTGTGTAGATTCATTCCTCCTCTTTGGAGCAATTCTGTCTCTTTCTGGAGCTGAATGCATTCCATCAAATTCGAAGATCCAGTAAGACAGTCGCCTACATAGAAATCTTCCAAGACCACTTTCGATGCTACAGGAAAATCCTTTTCTTCATCCTTCGCTAGCTGTTGAAGAGTCCTTTGTGCCAAATATGGAGCGCATGCTGTGCCATAAGTTACCGTTTTGAGTCTGTATATTTCTATAGGCTTATCTTCATCTTCCTTCCAAAGTATTTTCTGATATTTGGTCTGCGATGGCAATATTTCAATTTGTCGAAACATCTTCTCAATATCGGCAGTAAATGCATAAATATGCTTTCTAAACCGTATCATGATGGAAAAAAGTTCCTCTTGAATCATTCCACCTTTACATAATATGTCGTTCAATGAACAACCGTTAGTAGTTTTGGCACTAGCGTCGAACACAACGCGTAACTTTGTTGTTTTACTATCAGGTTTCAGCACGCCATGATGAGGAAGAAAATATCCTCCTTCAGTTTCAGAATAGTCTTCCATCCTTTCCATATGATTTAATGATTCATATTCCCTTAAAAATGAAACATAAAGTTCTTTCATTACAGAATCACTCGACAAACGTTTCCACAACTGATTCAGTCTTATTTCAGCGATTTCCTTTGAATCCCCTAATTGTATGTTTTCACCAATATCTGGCTTGAACGGCAATTTAACCACATATCTTCCATCCGCATGCCGGTAAAATGAGTTTTTAAAAAGTTCGTTGCAATAATTTAATTCAGAATTAACTGTAGATTTAGTTTCATTTACTTCTTCAACTTCCCAGAATGACTTTACTAAGTTATTTAACGAATTAATTTCTGTTGACAAAAAACAATAATTTAAGTCATAATTTTTTACATGTGGAATTCTAACGCTTCCAGAAACTAAAAAGCCGAAGCAGCTGTTTTGAAGAAGTAACTCATTATCTTCTAAACGTATTTTATCTGTTTTTAAAAATTCAAAAAATAATTCCGCACCTAATAATAAATCTACCTTTTTTGCCTTGAAAAACTCATCATCAGCTAACTTTATTCCTTTCGGAATATTTAATTTCGAAATATCAATAGATTTCGATGGTGTCATGTCAGTTATTTTGGGAACAACTAATAGCTCTATTTCCCATTCATTTTCCTTTTTTAAGTTCGATAAACTCGTCTTTATTTGCGATTTAACATTCAAAGTAGTGTTGCCTATTCCACTAACTGGAATAAATGCTCGTTCTTTTTTTATTCCTAATGAGTTCATAACACCTACAGTACAAAAATTAGAAGTCGAAGCTGAATCAAGCACGGCTCTAAAAGGAATTCGTTCATCGTTAACATCGCTGTATTTATTAACACAAATTTAGATTTATTTGCAGCTGCCATCAAAGTTGTGTGTGGGGGGGAGAGGGGCAGTCCTCTTTCCCATTCACTGACGAAAGGTTCAACGTCAATTCATTTTGTTTTTCGTCAATTTTATGTAACAGCGAATGATGTGTGTCTTTCTTACAGACATAAGAGCTAAATTTAGCCTTACACTGCGATAATACGTGTGATGGAGAAAGGCATTTAATGCATAATTTATATTCTTTAACAAAATCATACCGCTCAGAAACAGAAATACTCTTAAATTTCGAACAATGATAAATTGGGTGTGGTTCTTTACACATAATACACTTTCGAAAAGGGTTTGTTTTAGTTACCAAGGATTTTGAATTTCTAGAGCGACTTAATTGATTTGATACTTTAGTAGCATAGCTCTGCTTAGGAAAACTAACTTTGTTTATTTCTTCAAGAATGCGAATTCTTTCTTCGAGAAATTCTAAAAATTCATCAAGTTTGGGAATTTCATTTGATTTTACGTTTAGTTCAAATGCTTTCCTAGATTCTCTATCTAATTTATGCAATAAAATATTTAATATCAAAACATCAGATAAATTATTTCTATCAAATTCTAATACACTTAAAGATCTCAAACATCTTTTAACATTATCTACCAGTGATCTCAACTGAGAAGGCGAGTCATTTATTTTTTCAAAGTTCAACAAATTATTGATAAAGGCATCAACTACTGCTCTTTTGTTTTCATATCTGCTTTCAAGTGCAGAAAATAGCGACTCAAATGTATCCTGACATGATTCTAACATTTTTGCTTCACCTTTAAGTGATGCTTTCAAATAAAATAGTTTCTCAGTATCATTTAAATTATTATTATTACCAATCATAGACATAAATTGCACTTTAAATTTTTTAAAATCTTCATATTTACCATAAAATTGAGGAAGAGGTAAATCAGGCAGTTTAAAATTTGATTTAGAAACAGTTTTGGTTTCAAATTTATCTGTATTATTTGTTTCACAATTAGAAAGAAAAATTCTAAATCTTACTTCGAACTCTTCGATGCTTTCTTCCAATTCTTGTGTAATGCTTAGATTATCCTCATCTATTATCAGTTTCCTCTGGCAAATTGGTGTATTCAACTATGAGTTGTTTAACCCGAGATTTTAATTCCAACAAAGAATCCAATTTAGTCTTCATAATAACATCATGGTTGAGTTTATTCTCCTCCATTTTATACTCATCAAGGAATTTTATCAAAGCTCCGAGTTTCGTTTTCACTACGCCGCGTTGGCGATTCAATGAAACAATATTAGTAGCCATATTCTTCTCCGGCTAACGTGAGACCAAACTGTTCTTGCCAAAGATAGCTCGAACTTATTTAATGATACTTAACTTCAGTAAGTGGACTGTAATATTAACAATAACGATTTTATTTTAACAAAAACAACATTATTGAATACTAGCACACGCATGTGCTTATAGTTACCTATGTAACTTAGCTAAGAGCGAGCAACCATATGCTCTTACAGCAAGTCAGAAATCATTCATACTAATACAGCAAAAATGAAATAACTTTAGGGTTACACTAAAGCCAAACTCTGCTTGGCGTAAAACAATGCTGCCAAGCAATACTCTTTCAGACACCGAACACCTGCAAACACCACCCAAATAAAGATTCTGTGGCTACTACATTTCTTGAAATTCTTTTAATTTTACCAGTAATTATACAATAGTAGAAATCTACCCCTATGAGAATATCAATTTTGTCACTTTTCCTGCAACAATCTGCTAATCGTAAATTTTATAAAATTTTATTTTTCTTAGCAAAGTTCAAATCTGGAGGAGAGATAACAGTATTGGATATATTTTCGGTTTCAAGAAGCTCAATATATATATAAAGATTAGGATTGTTAACATTTGTAACTGATCTGATATCAAGTTTTCATTTACAATTACTTTCATAGTTAATAATTCACTATGATCATTATTTACTTTACCCTGCAAACACCACCCAAATAAAGATTCAGTGGCTACTACATTTCTTGAAATTCTTTTAATTTTACCAGTAATTATAGAATAGTAGAAATCTACCCCTATGAGAATATCAATTTTGTCACTTTTCCTGCAACAATCTGCTAATTGTAAATTTTATAAAATTTTATTTTTCTTAGCAAAGTTCAAATCTGGAGGAGAGATAACAGTATTGGATATATTTTCAGTTTCAAGAAGCTCAATATATATATATATAAAGATTAGGATCGTTAACATTTTCTAGTTTTGCTCTAACAACATTAAAGGTTTTTTTCTAACGCACTTTTATCATCAAAGGAATAAACAGAAAGTGATTCTTTTCTAACAATGGGAAGTTCCATTTTAGTAGATACATCTTTAGTTATGAAAGATCTCATTGAGCCATTATCAAAAAGAATTCTGACATTTTCAGATTTATCATTATTTCGGATCAATGCAGAAGCCGTTTGTAATAATATTTTATTAGATCTATTTTCATCGGAATTATATGACGAAACAGAGGAAATAACGCTCGAATCCGACGTTTTCTTTTCAGGTTTTTCATTATCTTTTTTTCTGATGAAATGAATAACAAATGGCTTTCGAGTGTTTATTAAAGCAGAAGGCACAGTTTATTTTTTGTTTACAATTTTGAATCCGGTGAAACCGACCCAAACATAAAAAACACCGCAATTCACGTTTTAAGATCTCTTTTTTCTTTTCTACACTTAAAATTTCGCAATCCGCAGATTTATAATTTGTGTTCCCACAGAACAGACACTGTGATTCGGATGACGCCGCTAATAACTCAACTGTAGACGGCTTGCTCGTTATGGCTGGAGAATGTTTATGTTTGAAGGCCAAATGCTTTTCCAATCGCAAATATTTTTCTCTAGAATTATAATTAACAGAAGCCGCGCGTTCTCTACTGAATACTTCATTCCTCAAAAAGGCTACCAAACCTTTAAAATCCCAATTTTCGTCTTTAATTTTTCGGCTATAATCAAGAACGAATTCATTAGGAAGTAATTTCAAAATTAAAGGCGTTAACAGATTTCCATAGGTATCAGAGTCTATTTTTAATGCTTCAAGATTTCTTATCTGTACTTCGGCATGATCTAGAAGTTTTCTTAAGCCGTTTATATCATTAGGATTTCTAACAGGAGAAGTACTTAAGAGTTGTCCTAAATGCGAATTAATTAAGATGTTCTTTTGACCAAATCTCGAACGTAACAGTTCAAGAGCAGCTTCGTAATTATTTTCGATGAGAGCGAAACCAGAAATAGCTTTGGCGGCTAGCCAATGCAACAACCCGGCTTCAATTATCAGAGGTTTTTGATGCCCTCTCTCTCTCTCTATATATATAAACATTACAAAAAATCAGGGCACATCTTTAAAAAAAGAAATTCAAAAATTTAATTTTATATGTATGGTAGTTTATGGTACAAAATACTGAACAAAGTTAATGTTAGCAATATTCTCCAAAATAAATTTTTAATATTTCTCAGGCTTTTGAAAGTTTAAATAAATTAAACTGCTTTCTGAACGAATATGGATCTGATAAAGGTTTCAGTGATATGCTCACCGAAAGTAAAGAATTGGCATCTTCTTTAGATGTTTATACAAATTTTAAAAGCCAAAAAATATTAAGGCCTAGAAAAATTTCAAAAAATAAATTAAAAAAATTAGGAAAGCGAAGCCCAGTCTATACAGAACAAAAAAGTAAACTTTAAAAAAAAAAAAAAAAAAAAAACATATATATATATATACAGTCAAAAGTCATTAATTCGGACCTCAAAGCTAAAAACTTTCTGCGCGTGCGCGTAAGACCTTGACTACTGCGCATATGCGTGTGCGCAAGTGCAGAATACGTTTTCGCCTGCGCGTTTAATGTATAACGGACGGTGTAAGCTAAAATTATCTATTTCAGTTAATGTTAATGATTGCGTTGTTCCTTAATCTTCGAATTGGATCTCGCTTATTATTTTTTGAAGACTGTAAGAGCAATTTTATAAAAGTAAACTTGAACCTTCGATTATGTCAAATAGAATTTCCAATGCTGTAACTTCCAAAGGATCTACAAAACGAAAGTATGTTTCGATGTCCAACAAACAAAAAGTGGAATTGCTGCAAAAAATGGATAAAGACATGAAGAATGTGACAGAGAGGTTAGTGAAAACGAAAAAATTTCGATTGACAAGTTAGTCAGTATTCTCGGCACAGCAATTAACGGGACTTGAACAGCGGAACTTTGTAACTGAACAAGAAATTATGTCTTTTTATAGAATTAAAGAGAAAGTATTATCACATAAAATGAAGCAACTTCAACAACTTACATTGAGAGAAATGTTTAATAAAGTAAACAAATAAATATTAAGCTCTTTTTTTTTTTTTTTTTTTTTTGTGTAAATTTTGATACCCTTTAGATCATAATTGTTCTTTATTTCATAAATTACGGTTTCATATTTTTAATTTTAGAATTTGTGCATGCCATCTTACCAGATTTAAACTGATGATCTATAATCCGGAATCGCCGAAGTCCCGACGAGTCCGGATTAACGACTTTTGACTGTATATATTTTTAAGATGTTGCAATATTATCTTTAAGTGAAAGGTTTGATTTCATCTTCTTCAGAAGTTTCTAATTTTTTTTGGAATATTTCCGATTTCAATAAATACACTGAACAAGATCAGCTCAATTTATGTCAAAAACTGCAAAAAGCATTAATTGATAAAAATCAAAGCGATATAAACAGTGTATATCTTATACATGAACCACAGTTTTTGCAATTACAATACAATTCTGAATACAAGACCTCTTATCTAAAATAGCAACTTAGTACAAGGGACAGAACGAGGGGCTGAAGATGCTCTCTTTCACAATCTAAACACCCTAACCAAGAATATATTATAATTGCATTATAGCAGGTAAACAAAAAGGGAGAAATGACAGCACAGATCCAAAACATATAACTGGTTAATTAACATAAAGGAACCTCACAAACTATTTAATTTTACTTATACACTGAAAATAACCAAAGTCTGTGTTTTACATTATTTATACAATTTACTATTCAGAATTTTGCAACTATATACAAAATTTCCAACTATATACAAATATAACTATTGCTTTCACAAAGGAATAAATAATTTGCACGAGTTTTTGTAACCAAATTATAATATTAAAAAGTTTCATATTAAAAACTTAAGAGAAAAATCATTCAGTTTATGATATTTTAAAACATTGAAATGTTTGCTCTAGAAGAAATAAAAATATCTAATCTGATGTGCATATAAAAAATTTATTTCACTTATATACATATTTTACAAAGTCCGGAACAACTGCACTAGCATAACTGTTCCTCATTTCTTAAATACTCTCCTATGTCTGCTTGGTGATATGCAATTATTGCCAGGGGATCAGCATTCCGCGTCTCTTCTGCAGATTTTGCTGCTACTCCAAAACCCTGAAAAAGTATGATTATTATAAGATATTGAGACTTGTCATTTTCAGGATATTTTATAATTTACTTTCAAATATATATCACCATAAATGTTTAATATTATAGAAATATGGTACAGAACTAAATAAAAATATTACAAAGATTACACATATTTTTTCTTCATAAAAATTTTGTTACTTTAAATTTGTTTCACACTTTTTTCAAAAAATATTTTGATTTTTTTTTCAAAAATATGCTTTATATATACAAAAGTTTTATATATACTGTTTAATATTTCTAACCAAAATTAATATGCAGTCTGATTTTTAATAGTTTTTATTGATTTTTGTACATGCACACATAAACACATAGGGCATTATTTTAACTCCATGTACATTTCGAAACTGACATAAAATGTATATGGTTCTTGATGATGATTACATTTATCTAAGGTGCAATAAAAGACAGGTTTGCATTTTGATACATCAAGATTTTCAAAAGGTTTCTTATCCTTAATTTGTTAGAAAAGTTGGAGATGCCTGTACACACATATGCAACACAGTCTCAATCTATTATTTCCACAATGACCTTTTTCAACACGTACGATTCAAAATTTTTAGTTTCCAATCAAGTTCTACATTATTTATTTCCACATTATCACCTGTAAGTTGCAGGACCAGCGCTGCATTTCATGAATGGATGTTTAAGGAAAAAGTGCAAAATACATATTTGTGTCATTTTATTTTTGAATTATACTGTCAGCACAGCAATACAGTAATATTTTATATATGACTCTTAGCTTTATGTCCAGATTAATGACTTTTGAATATTATTTCATTATAGACTGGGATAAGTTCAGGACTGGCAGGTTAAAACAGCAATGGCCCAAACAAGCTTCTACCATAAAAATGACTTGAAATAACTGAAAACAGATCAAATTATTGCTAAGTAGTAGTAGGAAGATAACAAGTTCAGCTGCAATGTTTACAATATTTATTTAAAGGTTAAATATCATCATCAAAGTTTAGCTCAACATTTCCTATAAAGTAGTCTATAGTAGAATACCATTCAGCTACTCTTTTAAAATTCAAAGAATTTTTTCAATTTATTGTGAATAAATTAAAAAGCTAATAAAAAGCTTTTTCAAGCCACAGGATTCATACATATTTCTGCACACAGAAGTCAAGTACCTTTAAGGATTATCAATAAAAAAATTAGGAATCTATCAGAAAATGGGAAATGAATAAATTAAAGCAATTATCTACTCCTGAACTTTACTTTTGTAATTTCATTTTAGGAATACAACATACCTATATGCTGAATGCATTATTATTAAATATAATTTAATATTTAAAATAATTATACAACAAACTCAAGAATAAAATCAAATTTGTAAAATTTATCAAATAATTAGCATAAAGTTATAAAATTTATTGAAATAGTTATATTAAGTTTTACTAACAATTTTATGTTGATTCTTTCTTTTATGCCCTGTTTTATCATATACTCATTAAGTCTAGAGGTTTATGCAGATTTGATGTCAAGTGGTTAAAATGAGAAGTAAAACCATAAGAGCATGATTCATAACAGATGCATGGCCGTTGTCACCACTCACAATGCTGGTGCAGTTAGTAAGGATTGAAAGTTAGTTGTGCTTTGTCCATCTGAAGCAGTTAATAGCTTTGTGTAGGAATTGCTGGAGTCGAACTCACTTAATATACTGTAAAGTTCCACTAAGCCATTGAAGCACCTGAAGTGATAAGTTGTTTCATACTATTTCTAGTCTCATTAGGTGTAGAGAATAATGTTTGTCATGACGTGATGACCACGCATGCGCAGTTTAGCCGAACGGCCTGCAACGCCTCTCTCTCATGAGACTTACTAGAGAAGTAGTTAGTAGGGAGTAGTTAGTAGGGAGTAGTGAAGTAACGAAGGAAACGTGTTGTATGTCAGCTTAGATGCAAAATACGAAGTTATACTTGTGTGTTAATCGCTTGTACTTATTATTTTTATTTGTGTGTTAATAAAGTTTTGTGCCGTTAAAATGGCTGTTTTATGCAACGCACACAATACGATACGTCTACGGTAGGAATTAAATATGTATCCAGAATCTACACACCCAAGAAAAAGAAGGATATGACAGTGGTGTCAGAACAGGAGGATATGTCATGCAAAGTTCACGGATAAATGCGTAAGTGAGTCTTCAGAAAGGTAAGAAATTTGTTCAATTTACTTTGTGGTAAAGTGGAATTCAAGGTTACAAAAATGGCTGAAGAGCTAACGAAATCTAAGAAAGAACAGAAAGTTATTCGTTCAGCCATTACTAAAGTAACAAATGCTATTACTAAAGTAAAAAATGCTAAAGTAACTATGCCTATAACAATCATTAATTGCAGCAGGTAACCTTGAAGACCTTGAAGAATCACTGGAAATTTTAAAAGTAAAAGCTATTTCTTTGAAAGCGTTAGACGAAAAAATTAAAACTTTGACTGATGTTAATGACATTGAAACCGAAATCGAAAGTGCCTTGGAATACGAAGAAAAAATTGCGAAATGGAGCTTTAGAGGCACAAAATTATTGAAAGAAAAAAGAAATAGCAATAATTCGCTAGTTTCTAATGGTTCTTCTAATGATAGTAACAATTTATCTATTTCTGGTGTCGATAAAAGTTCTGATTATAATGTTAAATTGCCAAAGATTATGATTGATAAATTTTATGGGAATGCTGAAGTGTGGCAGACATTTTACAATTCTTTTGACATGGCAATAAATCAAAACGAAAAACTATCTAAAGTAGATAAGTTTAATTACTTGCTTAGCCTGTTAGGCGGTGCAGCTTTAAAAACAATAGAAGGCTTTTCTTTATCTCCAGAAAACTACGACGAAGCTTTTAAAATTCTCAAAGATAGGTATGGTCGAAAAGATCTCCTTATTAATTCTTACATACATAAACTTTTAAATTTACGGCCTGTCCGAAGTTCTAATGACATTAATTCTTTGAGGGAATTATATGATACCTGCAACGTACAAGTAAGGTCACTAAATTCGATAGGGGTCAAGACCGAATCGTATGGAAAGTTACTATACCCTTTGTTAATGAAATGCATACCTCAGGATATAACGCTTGATTTTGCTCGTCAAAACGCAGATGAGGAAACTTTTAATGTCGGCAACCTCATGAAATTTCTAAAACGGGAAATTGAAAGTCGCGAACGAACTTCATTAAATTTATTTTATTCTAAGAGTCACGCTAATTCTCTTGGAAGGCATTCACAACCAAATGAAAAGCGAAACAACTTCCACACTCAGAATTCATTCAACGCCAACAAATTTGGCACCAGCTATTCCCCTAATGTAAGCAAAATTGCAGTTGTTCGAACTTTCCTTTGCTTATTTTGCGAAAGCGAGAATCATGCTTCGGAAAAATGCGTTATGTCTCCGGAAGAAAGGAAAAAGAGTTTAATGGCTTCTAATCGGTGCTTTCTTTGTTTCGAAAGGAATTGTAGAATAAAAAATTGCCCTTCTCAATTAAAATGTAATTCTAAGTATCATAATATATTGTTGCATGAAGATAAGGAAAGGGTTGCTAAAGAAGAAATTAAGAATAATTCTAACGCCATAACTGCAAAGATTTCTTCTAAATATTTTACTGCGAATCAAGAAGTTAAAGAATTAATAGATGACTTGCTAACCGTTAAACTTATATGTGATGGTAAATTAATTAATGCAGTAGCAGATACAGGCACGCAATTAACCGTTGTCAAGGCCGACATTGTACCAGAAAAATACCGTACGCCACATGGAAGTGTTATCCTTACGTCAGCTTTCGGGCAAGCTTTAAAAGCTCCTCTCATTAACCTACCTTTAGTAATATATTCTGAAAATGATAAATTTATGTCACCTATTTTTATAACATGTGCAATGGTGGATAAGTTATGTAATGATTTACTCTTGTCGTTAAGTGCTTTTAATGAGTTAAGGGGAGATGATAAAAGAAAGTTTAATTTTGAATGTAAAAATGTAAACATTGCTACTGATAGTTTCGGTGAAATGCCTTTTCATGAAACTGAAAATTTTGACGAAATACTTAACCATGATAGGGAAAACCTAATTAATGAAAAAATGTAATGAAACTGTTAAGAAGATATTAGAATGTTGTGCGCTTGTATATGAAGATACAGGTAAGGATGATTCCAAAGGTAGCACGGGACACGATCAATGTGCTTCGGATTCAGAACTGTTTCGAGTGCAACAAATGAATGACCCATCTTTAAAAACATGCTGGCAAAATGTTAAGAACGGAAGTAATAACTTTATTGTTATTGACAACTTTTTGTATCATAAAGATAAAGTTCTAGGAGAAAGAGTTTACCAGTTAGTCGTTCCTAAAGAAAGAAGAAAACAAATTTTGGACTTAGCTCATTCTAGCTTATGGGGAAGCCACCTGCGAACCAAGAAGACAGCCGAACGTTTGAGATATTCGTTCTATTGGCCGGAAATCAAGAAAGATGTAAATGAATACTGCAGTGCTTGTACTTCTTGTCAACTTCAAGCGAAAAAGCGTCCCTTTGATGAAGTTCCGATTACGCCAGTAACACGTCCTAAAGAACCATTCCAGGTAATTAATGTGGATATCCTAGGACCTGTAGAGCCAAGCTGTAGAGGTTACAAATATGTTCTGTGTGCTGTTGATCAATGTACAAGATGGCCCGAAGCGGTGCCATTGAAGAATTTGAATGCCAAAGCAACATACGATGCATTGTTGCAAATCTTTTCATGCACAGGAATTCCTGAAATTGTTGCTTCAGATCAAGGAACTAATTTTACTGCTTCGTTGACCCAAGAGTTTTTGAAAAGGATCGGATCGTCCCCAAGGTTCTCGACTCCTTATCATCCAAGTTCAAATGGCCTGGTAGAAAGATTTAATGCTGTTTTAAAGGGAATGATACATCATACCGTTAGAGAACATTCGAAAGATTGGGAGAAACATCTACCGTATTTACTTTGGGCCTACCGAGAAGTTCCTAATGCTACGACTGGTGTTAGTCCGTTCCAAATGCTTTATGGAAGACGTCCTAATGGCCCGTTGTCTATTTTGAAAACGTCTAATGGACTAATGAAACTCCTGTTCCTCATGGACAGTTAAGTTCAGTTACCGATTATCTGAATGATTTGAAGACGAAATTGGAAAAAGCTGCTGAATACGCAGGACTTACAGATGTTGGAAAGCAAAAAGCTTATGCATTCTACCGTAACTGAAAGACTCGTCATAAAGAATTCAAGGAAGGTGACAGGGTTATAGTTTTAATCCCTGATAGCCAAAGCAAAGTTTATGCCAAATGGACGGGATCTGCTACGATCATCAAAAAGCATACTTAAAAAGCATATCAAAAAGCATTTGTTACATAGTACAAATGCTTGACAATTCATCGAAGCACGTTCACGCAAACAAGATACGAGAGTTCAATACCGCTGTGAATAATGTCGGTGTGATATATGATACAGATATTGATTTCGGCGAAGTTGAAAACGTTCCAAGAATTGTTCCACGGAAAGCAAAAGAACACTATTCTAATGAGGAATGTGATTTTACACACCTTGAACCGCATAAGAAGAAAGAACTTATGGAAATTTTAAGAAGGCATAAGAACCTAAGAACTGGTATTCCGAAAATCGCCAATGTGGGAGAACACAGCATGAAACTGAAACCTGGATGTATGCCAAGAAAGCAGAAACCGTATCGAATACCTGAAGTTCTAAGAAATGAAGTTGATCGACAAATAGATGAGCTATTGCAGCTAGGGCTAATTGTTGAGTCGGAGAGTGAATATGCACATCCGGTAGTTTGTGTATCCAAAAAAGACGGAACTGTTAGATTATGTGTGGACTATCGATACCTGAACTCACAGACGGAAACCGATGCCTTCCTGATGAAAAACACTGTAGACCTAATTTACCAGGTGTCAAAGTCCAAATACATCACTTTGATTGATCTTCTTAAAGGGAACTGGCAGATACGACTGAAGCCCGAGTGCCAACCTTTGACGTCGTTTGTGACCCACAGAGGACAATATGCCTTTATAGTTTTACCCTTTGGATTAAAGAATGCCGCTGCAACTTTTCAGAGAACTATGAACAAACTTCTCGCCGAACATAAAGACTACGCCGATTCTTATATTGATGACGTGATTATAGTTTCTGAAGACTGGAATACACATCTGGAACATCTTAACAAAGTCTTAAGTACGCTAGAAAAGGCAAATTTCACGGTTAATTTCAATAAGTGTGACTTTGCAAAGCATAAAATCAAATTTCTAGGACACATAGTTGGTTCCGGTTCACATGAACCTGACCCAGAAAAAGTTGAAGCCATGCAGAATTTAGAAGTTCCCCGGACTAAGAAAGATGTAAGAAGTATTTTAGGACTATTATCGTATTACCGGTCTTACGTACCCAATTTTTCTGCGATAGCACAACCTTTAACGGCAATAACAAAAAGAAGGGCTTTGAACGAAATTACTTGGTTGAAGGAACACGATGAAGCGTTTATTCAACTAAAACGTGCCATTTGCAATGCCCCTAAATGTTACTCTCCAAATTTTAGTTTGCCTTTCATCATTTACGCAGACGCATCGGCATACGCTGTAGGAGCTTGTTTAGCTCAACAAGATGAAAATAGTGTAGAACACCCAATAGCCTTCACTAGTAAAAAGTTGACCGAGACACAAAGAAATTACGCTGTTATTGAAAAGGAAGCGTTTGCCGTTATCTTTGCCCTGAAGAAGTTTGAAGCTTATATCTTCAGTTCTGAGATAGTCATCGTTAGTGATCATAACCCTCTTAGATTTCTCACCGAATGTTCTTCACATAGTTCTCATTTACAACGCTGGTCTTTAGCATTACAGCGATTTCATGCAGTGGGAGCATGACTGACGTTATGAACTATGAACTATAAGACATTTTGACTGTTTAGTTTGATTTTTTTTTTTTTGCTAAAATGCTAAATTTTGTTTTTCTAACGTTAGGTAATGTGTTTATAGATTTAGCCAGGGTTTGCTAAAGTATTATGTTTAATGGTAATGATTGATTTGCATTGTCTCGTTTATATGATAACTGCTTATATGACTATGATTATGTGAAGGATTTAAGATTTAAGTTTGAAAAGTTAATTGAATGTTACATCCTTTTAAATGAATAGGATTACTGAATTTATGTTGAAGTAATTTTAATTTAAAATGGTAAGAATTGGTTAATTAAGTTTGAAAATTTCATAAATGTTATTTTATTTTGTTTCAAGAAATGTTTATATATGTGAATTTGACAAGTCATTGAAAGACGCAATCAAATCTTTTCGAGGGGAGGTGTCATGACGTGATGACCACGCATGCGCAGTTTAGCCGAATGGCCTGCAACGCCTCTCTCTCATGAGACTTACTAGAGAAGAGTAGTTAGTAGGGAGTAGTGAAGTAACGAAGGAAACGTGTTGTATGTCAGCTTAGATGCAAAATACGAAGTTATACTTGTGTGTTAATCGTTTGTACTTATTATTTTTATTTGTGTGTTAATAAAGTTTTGTGCCGTTAAAATGGCTGTTTTATGCAACGCACACAATACGATACGTCTACGGTAGGAATTAAATACGTATCCAGAATCTACACACCCAAGAAAAAGAAGGATATGACAATGTTTAATGTTAACTTTTACAATTACGCAATCTGAAATCAGCACGTATGCTAGATTCAATGCGCTGATAAATGGGCACGTTTGCTAGATTTGGCGCTTTTGCGCATACATTTTCGCTGAAATTCTTTTTACGGTCCTCAAAACGGAATAGTACCGACAATTCTTAAATATAGGCAAATAAATGTTCTATTTAATAAAAATGAATTAAATGCATAAATGTGTAATATAAAATAAAGAATTACATAACTTTGAGTTCATGGAAATTCGGATTTTATACATAAAATGAAACCATAATCATATTTTTACCCACTCATTTAACCCTTTAGTTCCTAATGGACACATAAGTCCCAGAGATTAGATTTCATTCTCTATTAGAAAATAAAAGCAACTTTTAATTATTATTATTATTTATTATTTTTTGCATTTGCAGTATTTTTAAGGATTTAGGGAACAAACAAATATAAGACTAAAGAAACCTGGCCTATTTTGCCACATGTGTCAGGTTGTACTTTGTAAAGATAGCTTTATGCCATATCATATTTAATTTGTACTGCAAGAATAAAATATTTGGTACATTTCATATAACTTTATTATTTATTCGCATGCAGTGTTAAGGTTATTGGAACAACGATCCTAGATGATTGGGACAAATTGTCCCTGGAGATTTCCAGAAAATGGAAAAAAGTTAAAAACTTTAAACTCGTATTACACTTTTCATAGTTAAATTTTAATCATGCAAGAGTCGGGCGAAAATGGTTATGAAACAAGGAAAGAGATGGAAATGGGAAAACTTTAACCTTACGAGTATTTCATAAAATTGGTAACAAAGTATTTAAAGCAATACAACTTTAAACAAAATTTAACAAACCTAAATCACACAAAAGTACTTACAAGGGGAAGATCATTCAAAGAGTAAACAACAACACCTCGATATTTAATTGTGTTTTCAGAAATTCTTGCTAGACCAGTCTTTAATATATTATGACCATATAAAAATTGCTGTTCAGCATTAGCCTTCAGCCATATTTTGTGCTAGAAGAAGATATAAATTCATACATTACATGTTTGATATACACAGATCACAACTGCAAAATAAGACTTTTTATTCATATTTACCTAAAAAATGCTTATCACATCTTTTAATTAGGATATATATGCTAAGTATCTATGCTATATTTTATTACTATAAAATACAGCTATACTGGATTTTATTACATAATCAGTTTAAATGATACTTATATTTAATTTCATTTAAAGATTAAATCTAGTTAAAAATTAAACCTTTTTACTTCTATAAGATATAATTTAAAAAAAATTCTATTCTTTAATTCTGTGAAAGCATACAAACTCACACCTACCAACATTACAGAATTATTTTATTTCATAAAGCATTCAAGCCGTTTGCATTTCAATTAAAATAAAGCAATGAAATTCACATTTCTTTCTGAAGATTTAAAATAAATTTAATCTTGTTTATTCTCCATAAAAATTGAACTAAGAAATTATTTCCTTTTTGCCTAAAATAAAACTCACAGCCTCTTTTATTACAGTACAAAGTCTTTAATCCGGACCTCAAAGCTACAACCTTTCTGCGCATGCGTAGCGTTTAATATATAACGGACAGTATAAGCTAGGCTAAAATTATCTATTTCAGTTAATGTTGCAGATTGCGTTGTTTCTTAATCTTCTAATTGGATTCGGCTTATTATTTTTTGCAGACTGTTAGAGCAATTTTATAAAAAGTAAGCTTGAACTTTCGATTATGTCAAAAAGAGTTTCCGATTCTGGAGCTGCCAAAGGATCTACAAACCGAAAGCATGTTTTGATGTCATCAAACAAAAAGTGGAATTGCTGCAAAAAATGGATAAAGGCATGAAGAATGTGACAGAAAGGTTAGTGAAAACAGAAAAATTTTGATTGACCAGTTAGTCAATATTCTCGGCATAGCAATTACAGGACTTGAACAGCGGAACACTGAAACTGAACAAGAAATTATGTCTGTTTACAGAATTAAAGAGAAAGTATTAGCACATAAAACGAAGCAACTTAAACAGCTTGCATTGAAAGAAATGTTTAATAAAGTAAACAAATAAATATTAAGCCTTTTTTTGTAAATTTTGATACCCTTTAGATCATAATTGCTCTTATTTCATAAATTATGGTTTCATATTTTTATTTTTATAATTTCTGAATGCCATCTTACCAGATTTAAATTGATGATCTATAATCCGGAAAATCCCCTAATCCGGAATCGTCGAAGTCCCGACAGGTCCGGATTAAAGACTTTGTACTGTACCAATCAACTAAAACTAATACGTTTTTTTCAATTAGTGAAACAATACAAATTATATTTTTTTGCACTCAGGTTTGCCTGAAATTTATGGCCCGCCGTCTATATATAACAAAGTGTATTCAACAAATGTTTTAATGGGATGCCACACTTTTTATCAAAACACTTTGCATTCCAAGTCCATTTTTTATTCAATGAATTAAAAAAAAATCTACCGATATTTTCATTCTATCATGAAAAGAATATTTCATTGGTTGAATTTACTACGCTACATACAGTTATGTACAAATATCTATTAATAACAAATTTAAATATCTCAGGAACTGTGTTAACTATAGCATGATCTAGATTTGTTTTCTGAAAGAGAAACTTTAAGTTCTATTACCAACACAAAATAATTCCCTCATTTAATTACAGGTGAAAAATTCTGCATATCTACTTTAGTTATTTGACACGTCACGCTGAGATTCAGTCTCTCTTGAAATGTTCTGCAACATATCACAGATTAATAGTGACAATACTTTCCTGAAGGTTATCCAAGCCTTGCATAATTGAATAATGGGCTGTTATGCAATATGCAACTAGACATTTTTGGTCATGGGTAAAAAGTAAATACAGACTCCACTAACTTAAATATTAAAAATTGGAGATGTATTCTAAGCACGTAGATACAATGAAAAGCCACAGAAAGAAGGTGAATACTGACCTAAAGCTAGTGTATAATAAAGAAACTTAAAATTCTAATATAATTTTTATTTAGGCTTCAGATTTGACATTACCTCTTCTATGGAGATAAAAAAGCTGAGAAATTCTGGTAGTTTGGCATGGATTTTGTCTTGATGTATCCCTAAAAAATCTATGGGAATCATTAAATGGAGCTTTCTCTCTAATTGAAAATGATGGTTATGATTTTGGAAATTTCAATTTGGTGAAACCAATAAAAATGTACATAACCCCTAAAAAGGTGATAAGTTTCATCAAGAAGTCCCAGACGACATACGGCTGTACAGAATCATAAAAGTATTTTGATTACTGATACTGTCTTGCTGCCCTATTAATAACAAAATATGTAAGTTCGTGACTTTTCTGCATGTGTGTGCAAATAATCAAAAAATACCAATATTTTGCATTAAAAACTTATAAAACAAATATTGTTTATGATATCAGTTTAGTGTTTAAAACATTCATAGAAACCTAATTTGATAAATCTCCATTTAAGAAACATTTTTATAAGATTACTTCACTTTGTCAACTAGAGTCTTCCAAGACTTCTAAATTATAATTTTTAAAGCATATCTTTATTAAAAATATTACTAAATAATACAGACCTTAGCATAAGGGGCAATGTAATCTAAAGCTGTGATATGAAACTTAAACTGTAAAGACTTTGTAAATTTTCCAAAGCAGGTTCCCAAGCTCAAAATTGCTTCTTTGGGTATATTACAGGCAAGTTTCATATTTACTTCACTGGAAAAATAGATATTACATAAATTGTAACTTATCTGCAAACATAAAAATATACTAAAGAGAAGAGTTATTACTTTATATTTACCTGACATAAAATACTCTGTTCTTGTGTAATCTGAAGCAATAAATGCCGTCTGGACGATCTATTAATAATTTCACATTCTCTCCAATACTGAAAAAGATATTTTAAAGTGATTTGAATGCATAACTATTAACCATGTCACTTTATATTATCTATCTGGTTAGTAACAATAAAAACACAGTCATTATCAAAATACTTAATTAAAAAATCATTTCCTGAAACAAAAAATAATAATAGTTAACAATATACGTATACATGTACAGTGGGAACTCTATAAAATATCTGGCATACAGAGAGGGGGTCCAAAACCAACAGTTTTTATAAAGAAATGTGTGTGCAGAAATGACACATTGCGGTGATATGTCATTTGAAATCTTCACACCTATTTCTGCGTTAATGGATGGGGAACCCCACCAAATTGCATCAAGATAGTTGCATTAATACATAAGTATCTACTTACCTACTGCTACTTTTCATGTAGTTTAATATTACAATACCAATAGTTTCTTTTGGTTCCAATAATGGCTCATGGGGAGTAGGTCACCCGATGCGGGAATATCCTTAATTCTTCAACAATGATCAAATTTTTATTTCCTTCTTATGACTGTCATCTCTCTTTCAGGAGGAGGGGACTAAGGAAGGGTGGGGTGGCTTTTTAATTTCAAAGTCAATTTCCATCATGAGACGTGTCCCCATTTAAACAATGGGATGCATATGAGGATTAGACGGAAAAATGAATGGAAGCTTGCCACCGCTTTACTCATTATCATTTATTTGCTTATTTATCACAGTTCATGCCATGGCACAGATAATCTGTCGAGAACAGCAATGCATTTGAAGCCATTTTGAATGCAATGCTACACGTTACGCAAATCAAAACACAGATTTTTATCACCAAAAGATTGTTTGTGGTGTACCTGCAAAGATACTTATGAGTTATACAAACCACTTTAGTAGAAGCTGCCATATTCTGGTAATCATGGTCATAATAATCCTCAGATTTTGTAGGTACATATTTTGTAGAGAAGTGTGCATTATGATGAATGATAATATTCTGATTCATGGTAAAGGAGCAATAGTTAAAGTGGATGAGAGTAAGTTTGGAAAAATTATATATGGAAGAGAAAAGCCTGTAGACGGCCACTGGGTACTATTGAAAGAGGGATGAACTGATTTTTTTTTAGAGATTGAAAACAGATTAAAGATGAGTTTTGAGAGAACGATAGTTGGATGAGTGTTGCCAAGATCCTCTGTGGTTTTAGACTGCTGGAAAGCATTATGGTGGGCTGAAAAAATTTAGGTTTTGACCATATTATCATCAACCACTGTCTGCCCTTTGAGGATACTGAGACGGGTACGCACACCAATTCCATGCAGGGTCCAAACATAATTTGCATCGAAGTACAAATCACATTGATGGCAAATTTGGTTCATACTTAGCTGAATATATGTAAAGAAAATGGCACAATCTCTGAATGATGAAACTCTTTATGCGTTTCTAATTGTGATTATAAACCTTTATTTGCCAGAAACTACAGATAAACATGAGTAATTTTTTTTCAAAGTGGGAGGTTGCCGGGGTGTCCTGCCTGACATGAAATTTGTAAAAAGAATATCAAACTCCTCAAAAAAGACGTTTTATTCCAGTTTTGCTGAAAACAGTAAGGGGAAAAAACATCAGATTTTTTTCAATTACGTTTCTTTAAATTTAAAAAATTTGTGTAATTTTTTTAAATATTTGTTCATTTCTTGGTTGCCATTTTATTTACATTTCTGATGAGTGTCTCGGGGAGGTTACAATCCTAAAGATGTCCCCAGAAAAATGGCAAATTGCCAATTTTCAAAAAATTGCCAAGCAGTGGGCTAAAGTACATTTTCACCTTAAAACAATTTTCTTATTTATTATTACACTTTTTTCCTTATGTTAGGTTATTATAATTATTTTTGGTAAGAGTCTGGTGATTTTTTACAGTTCCGGTAACAGAACTGTATCCTTTTATCTGGTACTTGCAGAACAATTCACACAGAACGTGTTGCAATTTAAAAATTGTGGCTTATTTTTTATGACAGCAATTACTACACTTATTCCTCCAAAATCCGAAAAACTTAATCATCCAGTATGTAAGTGCAAATTTCAAATGTCAACGGAGGCTTAATTTAAAAAGGAAGTCACATTGTAGTATTATACTAAACATTGAAGGATGTGGGTGAAAACTTTTACAGTATTATAATAAATACAGTCAAAAGTCGTTAATCCGGACTTCGGTGATTCCGGATTATAGATCATCAGTTTAAATCTGATATGATGGCATGCAGAAATTATAAAATTAAAAATATGAAACCGTAATTTATGAAATAAAGAATAATTATGATCTAAAGGGTATCAAAATTTACAAAAAAAAAAAAGCTTAATATTTATTTTTTTACTTTATTAAACATTTCTCTGAATGAAAGTTGTTTAAGTTGCTTCATTTTATGTGATAATACTTTCTCTAATTCTATAAAAAGACATAATTTCTTGTTCAGTTACAAAGTTCCGCTGTTCAAGCCCAATAATTGCTGTGTCGGGAATACTGACTAATTTGTCAATCAAAATTTTTTCGGTTTCAATAACATCTGTGTCACTTTCTTCACTATCGGAAGCGAATTATAATGATGAGGAATTTGATTTAAATCATATCAAAGACGGAGTACATCGAGATGAAATACTACAATTAGTAAGGAATTATAAGCCAAATATAATAAAAACATCTGCCCTGAAGATAAGGATAGTGCTGACAGATCAACTTCCAATTCATTGCGCGCTGCTGCTCCCCCCCTCCACCACAAAGCAGCGTGAAATTGATAAACAGATTTCGTAACGGTTAGAGAAACAAATGCCTTTATCCA
This sequence comes from Stegodyphus dumicola, assembly GCF_044657685.1. Classification (NCBI taxonomy): domain Eukaryota; kingdom Metazoa; phylum Arthropoda; class Arachnida; order Araneae; family Eresidae; genus Stegodyphus; species Stegodyphus dumicola. The sequence goes on from NC_140778.1 coordinate 162,643,160, forward strand.
TTTTTTGCAGCAATCCACTTTTTCTTTAATGGACTTCGAAACATACTTTCGCTTTGTAGATCCTTTACATATTAGTAAATATATATCGGAAATTCTATTTGACATAATCGAAAGTTCAAGCTTACTTTTATAAAATTGCTCTAACAGTCTGCAAAAAATAATAAGCCGGATCCAATTCGAAGATTAAGGAACAACCCAATCTGCAATATTAACTGAATTAGATAATTTTAGCTTAGCTTATACCGTCCGTTATACATTAAATGCGCATGCGCACACACATATTCGCAGCCGTAAAGGTCTTGCGTGCATGCGTCAACGTGACGCATGAACAGAAAGTTTATAGCTTTGAGGTCCGGATTATGGGTTTCCGAATTAACGACTTTTGACTGTATAAGTGACAACAAGAAGAACCGACACACAGCATAGTTAAAACGTACATTTATGAGGGAAAGGACAGGCTTGCTGATGTCGCATTAGAGAAAACAGGTGTAGTGTCTTTTGATGGAAGCAAAAGTAATTAATTCCTCAAGCTTTCCAACAAGACTTTACGCATCGGAAACTGCTAAGTGTTAAAACTTATTAGTGTGTTATTCAACTTAACCATGAACTGCACATTTCTGTTTATTCCTGACAGTAAATGATAAAACATACTAGAATGATGCATATTGTATGCACTCATAATACAGCATAACTAGTTCTAATGTTAGAAAAAGGGAGTCCATTTGGATTCACACCAAATATCAACCTTGGTTTTTTGCTAACCCAGAATCAACTGTTTCCCCAATGTTACAGCAACCATATTTTTGTTATGTGCCAAAGTTTCTCTTAAGTTTAATCTGACTAGTACTTCGTAGTTTAGAGATCGAGGGCTACATGATTTGTAGTATGTGTATCACATGCTACAAATTGCATACTTTGAATTTTGACTATATTTCGAACTGCTGTTGGTTTTCGTGGGGGAACGTGCAGAATCAGCCATTGCTTGGCGCGTTTTTAAGAATTGCACAAATTTGGTATTCGTTACACATCGACTTATTTTCACTTTCACTAACATAAGAGGACTGCACTAATTCAGCACTGTGCACTTCCTCGATTTTGTCCATGTACACATCGATGGATTTTCACTTAAAAAGTCAAAGGAAATTGAAAAAAATCCAATTCTTCTTACTCTTGTAAAAAGCGCCAAACATAACGCATCAAATAAGGGGGCGATTATGCACTTCACCCATTTTCGTTAGCTGGCAGGTTCTAATTAATTGCTGGGTTGTCACTTTCACAAAGATTTATTGCTCGTAAGATAAATATTCATTTTTCTTTCTCATGATTAGGAGTGAAATGACAGGAAAGTTATTATTGACTGGAGATGAATGAAGATTCATACTATACACACAGTATATACCATCAAAAGTCGTTAATTCGGACACCCATAATCCGGACCTCAAAGCTAAAAACTTTCTGCACATGCGCCCGTAAGACCTTGACTACTGCACATATGCGTGTGCGCAAGTGCAGAATACGTTTTTGCCTGCGCGTTTAATGTTAACGGACGGTGTAAGCTAAAATTATCTAATTAGCTATTTCAGTTAATGTTAATGATTGCGTTGTTCCTTAATCTTCGAATTGGATCCCGCTTATTATTTTTTGCAGACTGTAAGAACAATTTTATAAAAGTAAACTTGAACTTTCGATTATGTCAAATAGAATTTCCGATGCTGGAACTTCCAAAGGATCTACAAAACGAAAGTATGTTTCGATGTCCAACAAACAAAAAGTGGAATTGCTGCAAAAAAATTGATAAAGATATGAAGAATGTGAGGTTGATCTTTACAATAATGGTAACTGGTAGTTTGGCGACATTTTGGAGGCGATAAAGGTTACTACCTGGGACTTTGGTAATAATGTGAGCAGTACTCAGTTCCGATTACGCATTATTTTGCGTGAGGGAAATGAGAGATCATGGGATATGTCGTGATATTAATGGACGAATTACGGCTCTTTAATCGGAAAAGGGGGGAAATCGGGAAAAAATGTGGAAATTTTGTATTTAGCTTTATTCTGTGTTGTGTGAAACAGTGTTGTTAAATTTTTGGATCCCATGGCCCTAACTAAAGTGAATTCGAAATGGGTATTTAGGCATTGTGATAAAGAGAAGTTTGCTTTTTATTTAGCGGAGGAAGTATGGAGGAAAAATTCGCAGAAAAAATCTTTCAATAATTTTATTGAATGAATTAGAAAAGTGTATCCGCCACGTAATCAAGATTCTGAAGAAGATTAGGTAAGTTAGTATTTTTAATTATTTGAGGATATTATTTTTATGCATTGTTCTAAATGTAATGTGGAAAGGAATTTGGTATTATTGGGAAAATTGTAATTAGCAATGATTTAGTTTAAAGTAATTAGGATTGTAAGGTAATTTTTATTAATTTAATGTATGTGCTCATTTATATTTTAGGTAGTGTTTTTGAATTTAATTATATTTTAATGAAATGATAGTTATTTTGTGAATTTTATGTTTGTAGGAATTTGGTATACGTTTCAGTTGAAGTAAACGTGCATGGAAATAATTTAAATATTTGATACTAAGTATTTGTAATGCTTGTGGTATGAATTCGTTGGTGACGTTTATAATATAATAGATGATTTAGAGGTAAAAGTTTTTGGATATTTTATTTATTTTATATGTGGAAATGTTCATATTTGAAAAGGGTAAATACTTTTTCGCGATCAGCTAATTTCATATATGTTCTTTTTACCGGGTTTAAAGATTGAGAAAATTGTCATGTATTTTCGTGAAATTTTTCTAATTTATGAGAAAAAAGGGTACTATTCGGTTTTGAGGGCCGTAAAAAAATTGCAACAAAAATGTATGCGCAAAAGCGCCAAATCTAGCAAACGCGCCCATTTAACAGCGCGCCAAATCTAGCGTACACGTTGATTTCAGATTGCGTAAGTTTACATAGTTCTATATTTCTTAAGCCGCCATTGACATACTAGTTTAATTTTTAAATCCTTTTTTGATATCCTACAGATTTAACAATTTGGGAATTGCCCATGACGAAAAGTCGGCAATAGAATTTTGGGTAAAGTCCAGATTCACCCACTGCTTGACGCGTTTTTAAGAACTGCACATGCTCGGTATTCATGTGCACATCGACCTATTTTCACTTAAAAAAAGTCCTAGAATTAAACAAAAATGGCACCGCGCACACCCTTGACTTTATCTATGTACACATCCACCTATTTTCACTTAAAAAGTAAAAGAAAATTGACAAAAATCCAATTGATTTTACCCTTGTAAAAAGGGGCAAACAAATAAGTGAGCGATTCTGCACTTTACCGAAAATATTTTCAAAGAAAAGGCATCATTCATTATAGACAATTACGTTTGAACAACCAACGAGATGAAATTATGCTTTAGCAATAAGTCGGTAGCGAAATTATGCTTTAGCGATAGTCGGTAGCGAAATAGCGAATAATTTATCCATTCAGTTATGTTTAGCAATTTTTATATAAATATAATAATGATCTGAAATAGTTATTCACTCTTATGCTTCCATTCAGTCATATTTAGCCTTTTTCATATAAATTATAATAATAAAAAAGTATTATATGAAATTAACCTTTCATCTAAATGAAAACATCAATCTTAGATAGTTATTTACTATTATACTTCCTTTCTTGCCGAAATTATTTTTGGCAGCATTGGCATCAACAATAGTTTGGCGATTTTTTACGGCCCTCGAAACCGAATAGTACCGAAAAAAGCAGTGTACATGGATATAGTGAAGAGTGTGCGAAATGCCATTTTTGTGCAATTCTGGGATGTTTTTTTAAGTAAAAATAAGTCGGCATGTACATGGTTTATGTGTATGTGTTATTTTGAAAAACGCATAAGGAGTATGGTATTGTGCACTTTTTCCCAATTTTGCAGTGAATATTTGTCATGATTAAGCAGTTTTGTTTGATAAAATTTCTAGCATAAGTGTAATTCGGCTAGTAGATTGTTGGAAGAAGTGTTCAGTAGATAAGAAGAAAAGAAACATGTCTTTACTTCGTGAAGACAAAATGGTGGTGGGGAAAAAAAAAATAGAGGGTTGCTGTAGGAGAGTTGGTTGCCAAATTTTCGCCAAGTTACCATAATGTAAAGATCAACCGAATGTGACAGAGAGGTTAGTGAAAACGAAAAAATTTCGATTGACAAGTTAGTCGGTATTCTCGGCACAGCAATTAACGGGACTTGAACAGCGGAACTTTGTAACTGAACAAGAATTTATGTCTGTTTATAGAACTAAAGAGAAAGTATTATCACATAAAACGAAGCAACTTAAACAACTTACATTGAAAGAAATGTTTAATAAAGTAAACAAATAAATATTAAGCCTTTTTTTTGTAAATTTTGATAACCTTTAGATCATAATTGTTCTTTATTTCATAAATTACGGTTTCATATTTTTAATTTTAGAATTTCTGCATGCGATCTTACGAGATTTAAACTGACGATCTATAATCCGGAAAAATCGATAATCCGGAATCGCCGAAGTCCCGACGAGTCTGGATTAACGACTTTTGACTGTACTATGCATAACTATACATATTCTTTGAATGAACTGTTTACTACTCATCATATATGTCCCGTTTTTACTCCTCATCATAAACTCGTCAAATCCATGTGCACAGCCATCTTGGTAACATTGTTTTTTTTGGCGTTATAAAAATTGTCAACAATATCAAGGGGCACCCAAGTGCAAATTTTTACTGCATGACTTTTCAAAGTTTATCGTTATTTGTAGACTACATGATTTGTTTGCAAAATGTTTTGAATTCGAAGTTTTAAAAATCTCTTCCAGGACATTTACCTGAAAGTATCCGTGCAGAAATGGCCCCGTTCACTTAAGAAATCAACTGATTAGGAAACAGGGTGAATCTTCACATTATGGTAACTTGGCGATTTTTTGACGACCAACCCTGCAAAAGCAACCTGCTAGGGTACTCTTCTGTTTTGAGGGCCGTAAAAAAATTGCGGCGAAAATGTATGCACAAAAGCGCCAAATCTAGCGTACGCGCTGGTTTCAGATTCCATAAGTTTATATAGTTCTATATTTCTTAAGATGCCAATGAAATACTAGTTTAATTTTTAAATCCTTTTTTGATATCCTATAGATTTAACAATTTGGGAATTGCCCATGATGAAAAGTCTGCAATAGAATTTTGGGTAAAGTTCAGAATCACTCATTGCTTGACGCGTTTTTAAGAATTGCACATATTCGATATCCATGTGCAAATCGACATATTTTCACTTTAAAAAAAATCTAGAATTGCACAAAAATGGCACTACACACACCCTTCACTTTATCTATGTACACATCGACCTATTTTCACTTAAAAAGTAAAAGACAATTGACAAAAAACCAATTGTTTTTACCCTTGTAAAAAGCGGCAAACAAATAAGCGAGCGATTCTACACTTTACTGAGAATATTTTCAAAGAAAAAGCATCATTCGTTATAGAAAATTACGTTTGAACAACCAACGAGATCAAATTATGCTTTAGTGATAAGTCGGTAGCGAAAGAGCGATGCAGGCATCCATTCGGTTATGTTTAGCAATTCTTATATAAATTATAATAATGATCTGTAATAGTTAACACCTGTTACTTGTCTTTTGCTTCCATTCAGTCATGTTTAGTCTTTTTCATATAAATTATAATAATAAAATAGTATTATATGAAATTAACCTTTTATCTAAATTAAAACATCAATCTTAGATAGTTATTTGCCATTATTATACTTCCTTTCTTGGCGCAATTATTTTTGGCAGCATTGGCATCAACAATAGTTTGGCGATTTTTTACGACACTCAGTGTTGGTGTATTTAATTATGGCAAAGCACACAAGGGCTATCTGCCTAAGGGGAGGGATGCCTTCATGGAGGACATTCTAAGGAAAACTGGCTCGTATACATGTTACACATGGGGAAAACCACGAAAACGCCCATGCAGCCAGCCCGTTCGCGGGATTCGAACCTCGGACTGAGCTACCAGTGTTCAGCGACTTTACCGCTCGACCGTTGGTGGGCCTTACAGCCTTCGAAACCGAAGAGTACTCCTGCTAGTTTTTTTTTTTTTGGACGCCATTTTGTTTTCACAAACCCTTTTTTTTTTTACTCAACATTTTTTTCAACAATCTGCTAGCCGAATTACGCTTATGCTAGAACTTTTATGGAACAAAAGTGCTTGATCATGACGAAGATTAGGTGCGAAATTGGGAGAAAGTGCAGAATCGCCCACTGCTTCGCACGTTTTTAAGAATTGCACATACACGCTATCCATGTACACGTCGACCTATTTTCACTTAAAAAACATGCCAGAATTTCACAAAATGGCATTGCGCACACTCTTCATTTTATTCATGTACACATCGACCTATTTTTATTTAAAAGTCAAAGAAAATTGACAAAAATCCATATTCTTCTTACTCTTGTAAAAAGCGCCAAACAAATAAGTGGGCGATTCTGCACTTTAGCAGCGAAATCGTTTCTAAGTGATTATTAGCTAAAATCACGATTGGAATTTTCCGGAAAATGTCACATGACATGTCTCATGATATCTCAGACAAAATAATCTGTGATTCGAACTGTGTACTTCTCAGATTATTGTTAAAGTCCTACCTAGTAACCTTTATCGCCTTACCAAAATGTCGCCAAATTACCTGTTACCATATTCCAAAGATTAGCCGGAAACAGTTATACTAAAAAAATGCCTCATTAAAATTTTATTAAGATTTAACTGTTTATAACAAGTAGTTATAAATACTTACTATTTTGATAATTTTTCAAATAGAACTCTTGTCTCCTCATCCGTAAGCGGTCGCATATTAAAATGCTTCAAAAGGCAAGAATATAATCACAGTACTTAATTATAACTAGCTTACAATTACAAATTCAAATTTTCGGTTTTACACGTGCAGTTTTTATTTTTTTTCGAAACGTCAGAGTGTTGAGTTGAACAAACGCTGCTCTTCCGTTTCTAATAAATGATAACGATGTTGATTTAAAAAAAATGAGAAATTAAAACTCAAAAACATTCTTTTTCTGTATGGCAAATGTAGCAATAAATTTATATCAAGTTTTCCCCTTCATTTAGACTTCATCTTTGTATTTAAGAACTATGGCCATTTATTATATTAAGAAAAAAAAATGGTGTGGCAATACTAAGCCAAAACGAAAGTTGTGAAATTTGAAGATTTAAAAGAAAAATACAAATTTCCTCATAATAAACTGCAAAAAAAGAATCAGAAATAGTTACATTTATAACTTTCCTTTGATTTAATTGTAAAATCAGTCTTGATTTTTTTAAAGAGGCATTGATTTTTAATATTAGACACTTTAATTCAGTGCGTTATGATCAATGAGTATTAATTCTCTCCCAAGATCTTAGAATTCTGACACCCGTGAACGAAACAATGGTTACCAATGGTGAAGCAAGTAGCATATTTAAAGATTTTTGGGCCTGGCGTTTGAAAGATAGTCCAGAATTTGCTACTCTCATTGGTGTACATTTACATGATGGATGTTTGCAGGAATATAGCTTAGACTCGTTTGCAAAAAGAAAGGTATGATTTATGAACAATTTTTCATTTATGGTTATTTCTGTTTTAATGTGTATCATTTATAGATCTTCAGGAATTTGCTTTAATAATGTTGCAATGCTTAATATAGGTTTTAGAATATGTTTAGACATTAGAATGTGTTTTTTTAGAATATGTTCACCTGTAACACCTGTAAAAATGTAATTATTCTTTTTTGATTGCTAATATCCATTCACTTGTAAATATTTAACCTTTTTATATTGTGAAATTTGTATTTAGACCACATATTAATTGGCTAAATTTTTTTCAGCTTATCATTTAATTTATAAATTAATATTTATTTTTGAAATTATTGTTTAGAGAAATATAATCTGATATCTTCATTATAATCTTTAATGCCATACTAGTGCATAACTCTTGTGTTTGAATGACCATATATACTAATACCAGTTTACATATGCTTTATTTATAAATTGAAAACTTTTAAAATAAGTAACGTGCAGTTTTGTTTTGCATTTTTGGTCATCAGGAAAGATATTTTGAAGGAATGACATGGATTATGAATTATCTGAAGATAATTGCTGTCTGGAAAGATAACTGCTCTCTGTGTGGAAAGAGCAGATTGGCAGGACTTGAACTGCATAGATATACCTTGTGCATAAGTATGGTGGATTTGTTTTCACCTCTTATTGGGTAATCAGAGTGATGTTAGTATTGATTCCTTGAAGATCAATGAGGTCTTCTATTTTTCTTTTGCTGTTTAACTCTTGAGAAGATTTCTATATGTTTTTGTCTGATCCAGACCATTTTTCAACCTTATTTGACCTCTATGCTAATCAAAGCAGCTAGGTGGAATTATTATGCAAAAGATATAACAGTAAAAGTTTACAATTGACTGCCCCTTGTTTTTTTTTGGTGATTCTTTTTTGACACCAAGATTGGTGCGTAGAATGTACAATTTCAAGATGGCCACTGCACAAAACCAAAATAAGAAGTCAAAGAATTGCATGAACTCTGTGTCCATGTACACATCGATTTATTTTCACTTCAAAAAACATCAGAGAATTGCACAAACTCGTCATTGCACTTGCTTTGACTTTGTCTATGTATCTTTGTACACCGATCTGTTTTCACTTTAAAAAAAGTCAGGAAGCTGAAAACAAATTAAAACTATCATGGTAATCAGAAATGGGGGAATTACTCATATATATGCCCTTGGTTGGTGACAAATTTCTTGCCAAACATTTTTTGCGAGAAACTAGACAGCACCATATTATAACCTAAATTTTTTGTCTATATTTTGAAACATTCAGTTTATGCCAAAAATCCGAAACAAAAACAAAAAATTTAGATAGCGAAAACATAAAATTTCTAACCAAAAATATTTGACAAGAATCTATGTACACAGCGATCTGTTTTAACTTAAACCTGTTAGGACGGGTGTCCCATATACGCATTCCTTAAGAACGTCTATTACAGCCGGGGGTCCCATCCACTCATCGCTAGAGATTGCATTCAGAGGACGGGTGATGTGTATACTCATTTTAAGCTGGAACATTTTTTGAAGGCCACTAGATGGCATCCTATGTCCATTACTTTTGAATAAACACACAGTTTTAGGTTCCTGACCTTGAGTTTGATATATTCTGCTTGACTTTGGTATTTTACTCATCAGCTCTTGCGAGGGTGGGGGGTAGAAAGCGTAAACATAGGTGAGCTCTTTAAATTGCTGCGTGCTAATGAAAACATTTGCATGTCTGATTTATATCCAATTCCTTTTTTTATTCTATTTTTTTTTTCCTTTACTATGTATGGTCTTTTAGGTTTAGTATGTGGAGTATTCTTACGTTTTGCATTGCCTTCAGATATATTTCCGTTTCGTCTCTTTTTATTTCGGAAAGCCTCACCTCCAGTCTTTTATGGCGGGAAGGTGCTATTTATCAGAGGAAGAATACTCTCGTATGGTCAATGAACCATTTACTCATGCAGATGAGAGTGATGATTCATTTTCTAAAGAGTGTTAGAAAGCGATATTTTTTCTAAGAGTTAGAAAATGATTCTGCTCTGTGCTTCGAGATTTACCACAGTCTTCATTTTGTTACTTCTTACCGTAAATAGTCTTTATTGTGTTGTTTTATTAATTTTAAACTTTACTAACGAATTTTATCAATTAAACTTTCGAATAATTTGGATAGCGCTTCCAAAAATTATTTTACAAGGTAAGCAATTTTTTAAGTATATTTTCATGTAAAATAAAGAAAAAAAAAACGTTATTAAGTGCTAATTTGAACATATATAAGAGCTCAAGTAATAATCTAAAATGATACAAAAAATTATAATGCTAGAAGCAAAACTTTTTTTTTTCTGTTTTTTTTATAAAATTAGGCTTAGCGACGCAAAACCTCCATCCTATATGGTGACTGCCTTCCATTCCGCACGAGCATCTTAAACAAAGTTGCGCCATCGCGAAAAGGTTAAAAAAAAAATCAGAGAATTGTGCAATCCAAGCAGCGAAGGAATCTAGAAATTACGCACACCTCGCTAAAATAAACTAACATAACAACAATAAATTTCAAACAATACCATGTACACAGCATTCTGTTTAATAAAAAAAATATCACCAAATTGCACAATCTAGGCATTGCGCACAGCCTCAGCATTAGGCACAAATCAACAAAATAAACTTAAAAAAAAAAAAAAAGTGAACGTAACATTCTGCAAAATAACAATAAAATAAAATGTACTTATCATTGTGAATTCTTCTTCAAACAGCAGAAATATCAATTTCAAACATCAGCAAAATTTCAACCACTTTATCCTTTTCTCTATCTTTTGAGACACGGAGCATAAATTCGTGAATAAAATTTTGGCAGTCACACAACATCTGTGAACAAGAATGCCATGATTTTTGTATATCACACATCTTTTTGCAATTAAAAATTTCAAAAGTAACAATAAAAACTTCCTGCAAAGTTAACTTACTACACGAAAACCATGATCTAAATCTTAAACTTTGCTGACAGTTATGAAGCTATTTCAAAATGCCCACCAAACCAACCAGCAGATAAAACCACTACAGAAAAATCAAGTTTCAACGTGAAAAGAGTTGCATACAAACACACAGAACATACGATAGTGCCAAAAACTAGCGTAGAACACATATCGCCACGTTTGGCGTTATATAAAGTATATAAAAGTAGTACCGAAAGGGAGTTTCATCACCAAAATTGAACAAAATCGAAGGGGCACCCAATTGTATACTGGAGCCAATATAACTTAATTTAATCAAAGTGCTACATTTTTTAATATACAGTGGAACTTCAAGATACGAGCTTAGTTCGTTTCAACATTGAGCTTGTATAAAGAATTACTTGTATCTAGAAACAAACTTCCCCATTGAAATTAATGGAAATCCAATTAATCTCTTCTGCACCCCCAAAGATGTTAACATAAAAATTAATTTTTCTAATAAATAACACTGGTAAGTAATATAACGGTAGTTTACCTTTATAGAAGCTTCCGATAAATGATAACTGTCAACACTGAATCTCCTTTTAACTGCCTCTTGTTAATCCACACCAAGCTTCTCAACATCTTCTAGGTGTTTTGGGCAGTTCTTGGAAATAACAGTAACTCCTTTGGCCACATCAAGTTTTTTAATTTCTTTCTTCTTCTTCAGAATAGTGCAGATTGTTGGATATTGAACAGCCGTAAGTCTTCCCCAGTTCCTTCACTCTTAACCACATTTATGTTTATCTATAATTTCTTTCTCTATTTTAATGACCATGGCTTCCTTCTTTTTCTTTGCAGCACTATCTGAGACAACAATCTTCTTGGGAGGTATTGTGAAGTAATTATTTTCGCGTTAAATGTAAAAAATAATTAACTTACAAGCACAAAAACACAAAGAACAAAGAACACTGAGTGATCTGACGAGATTATTCCCCGAGTGAAGCCGAATCGGGAAATAGCTCCACGCATACCAACAACATGGCTCTTTGCTCGTTGCTTGAGTCGGTGCTCGTATTTAGAGACGAAGGTTTCGCTCATACTTTCCTCGTATCTCTAATTTCTCATATATAGAGGTGCTCATATTTTGAGGTTCCACTTTATTATCGTTAAAACAGTACTTGAAGAAAATCACGAAAATTTATGAGATAAGTAATAGGTTTAAATATGTGCCATAACCATTAGAGATAGGCAAGAGGGCAGGTACAGATACAGGTGGGTGGTATGTGAGAGTTTCACTATTGTCTGTGCAGATATAGTCCCAATGAATGCAGTTCCATTCTATCTAATACAAAATGAAAATTTGTATTAGAGGTTTGCCATTGCTGCAAAATTAAAATATCTTATATATACATATCTTGAATCCATACTTTTCAGATGCTATTTGACTATAGATAACATGGCCAGGAGCATAAATATATGTGTACAGCTCATGCCAGTTTATTTATGAAATGGGCAGAGCTTATCTAGGGTTTTCAGCATCTGGATACAACTGAAGATTTCATGCTGCCTCTTGTTTGCCAAGAATGGAAAATATTTCATTCTAAAATTTTGTAACATGAATTTGGCATCCCGTAGATGCTGCACCAGGGCACAGATATCCTCGCTAGTTATACAGCTGGAAATGCAGTTGATATGATCTTTTCAAGAGGATTTTATTTTATTTTTATGTGCTTCCTAGAAATTCGTGAAAAGTGAAGGTAGAGCAAAACAAATAAAAAACTATGAACTGTTTTTCATGTTCCTTCAGATATCCATTTTTCCAACTAGTGATCCTTCTCTGCAGGTCTAAGGGGTTTTGCAGAGAGCTGACTAGGGCTATGGTAATAAGATAATACCTTTTTTCTTTTAAATGAGTTTCCTGAAAGCAGATATATGTATATATACAGGGTGATTCTAAATTGTTTTTACAAATTAAAAGGGTCTGATAGTACTCATCCAGATGAGCAAAAATTACCATAGAAAATAGGGTCGCATTCCACTCTGAGAGGCAGAAAAGAGAAATATTAGAATTCCAACCTGAACTTGCAACAATGTCGAGTGAGCGAATGAACGAGACCAAAAGTTGCATAATCAGTTTAGTGAAAAACTCTCTGAGGACTCAAAACAGATAAAACCAAAAACTTGGAGTTCGAGTGTTAATTCGAGCTCAGACTTTGATGGCAAACACTCAAATGCACATCTTTGGTTAGCAAGGTGTCACCCTTGCAAATGATTACAGCAAGTTAATTATCTAAATTATTAGGGGAAAAATTGCTACCTTAATATCAAGTATCAATGTAGCAGTTTCCCCCCCCCCTTCGCCATCTTTTATCCTGTTCTCCTAAATTTACTGTGCAGCACTCATTTTACTTGAAGCACCCTTCTATGGGACACGAAGTTCTGACAGCCCGAACACAGCATGAACTTTTTATGCTAATCTCAGCATACAGCAGAAGTTAGAATTAGTTTATAATATTCAGCCCTTGATTAGATAATTAACTTGTTGCAATTGTTTGCAAGGTTGAGACCTTGCCAACCAAAGATGTGCATCTCAGTGTTAGCCATCTTAATCTGATCTTGAATTAACTCTCGAACGCCAAGTTTTTGGTTTTATCAGTTTTGTGCACTCTATGAGGTTTTTACTAAACTAATTGTGCAACTTTTGGTCTCGTTCATTTGCTCTCCCAACATTGTTGTAAGTTCAGGTTGGAATTCTAATATTCCTCTTTTCTGCCTCTCAGAGTGGAATGCGACCGTATGTTCTGTGGTAATTACTGCTCATCTGAATGAGTACTATCACCACTCTTAATTTTTAAAAACAATTTAGAGTCACCCTGTATAAGAATTACTTATTTAAAAACTTTTGGCTGATTTAAAATTATTTTGTTGTAATAATACTAAATATTATTCATGGCTGTTTTGTACACATTAAAAAAATTTTTGATTTTAATCATATGTGGTAATTTTAATTTCAGAAAAAGTGTAAAATGTTTTTAGAGGAAGCTATCCAGTATGCTTCACATGTTAAAGAAGATAATGAATTAAAAGAAAATCTACAACTGTTTATTGATGAATTATCTAATTATATAAAAGGACTGGATGCGAAAGGGTAAAATATATTGTAACTTTTTAAAACTTGGATATATTCATGATATTTTAGATCTAATGCATGTAACATTTTAAAACTGAGAAATTTTCTGAATATGTTAGATCTGCATATAATTTTCCTTATACTATTCTCTTTTTGAAAGCAGCATGAGTTTAGCAATATTTAAAATGCACTGTTGTCTAAAAATTGAACATAATTAAAAAAATGGGCAACATAAAGGATTAATGGATACGCATATATTACCCAGCAGTCATAAATGTTGGCTAACATTGAGCATGAAAGTTAGTAGAGATCCCACCAAAGGATCACTAAACAATCTGTTTCAATTTTTTGCTGCATAAAAAGGCTTATATCAGTTTGTACTATTTTGTTAGGACTCTACCAGAAGCTGTTTTAGAATGCTGTGAGAATGGAGACTTTCCCCAGGTTATTGTTCCCATCTATTACTGTTTTGTTGGCCATATCCAGTTGTTCATTTCTCTGTTTAACATATCTTGGTAAAAATATATTTACGTGTGCCCCTTGGTGACAATTGGCGATTTTTGGCGGTACGTGGACACTGAGTTTGTGCATTTCTTTGACTTGATATTTTGGCTTTGTGTAGCAGTGATTTTTGTGGCAAAAATCGTTGCTACACAAATCCAAAATAAAAACTTAAAGAATTACACAGACTCGGTAGCCATGTACATATCGACCTATTTTCACTTTAAAAAAAATCAGGGAATTGTGCAAACTAGGCATTGCGCATTTTTTTAACTTTGCCCGTGTACACATCAATCTATATTCACTTAAAAAGTCAAAGGAGCAGCGAAAAAAACATATATAATTTCAATAAATTACATTTTTTAAGTCAAACAATGATATAATATAAAAAAGGAAATTTATCTTAGTAAATGTCCACTTACCTTATTTACAAACTTCCATCTCTTCAGTCAAACAAAATTCCTTAACAGCATCCAAAAACTAACTAAAATTGTCCAAACTAGAATCTGTGTACTGGCATCACCACATGAATTCACAAAAATAAGAGTAAAAAATATCCTCCGTAGTGGCAGTATCCTCCAATGTTCGACCATATGCATTTCCTTTCTACAAACAGGACACTTATAATGACTACTAATTAAACCTTCATTTACACACCAGTCAATTAATGCTTTTTCCCTTTTTGTACCAAATTGTACAGAAACTTCAAATTAATCTTACCATGTAATGTTGCGCGGCCCCAACCTGCACGCAACAATAGTGGTGACTGCTGAGAACTGGAAAGAACTGGAAAGTCTTGAGAAGGGTTTAAATCCCTTTTTATTCAACTTTAAAAATTACAGATGCGTGCTCTTGACGCTCACAAACTACGCCGACTCGGCGGTAAAATAAAAATAAGAAACTAAAAATGAATAATAACAAGTGACTACCTACGAGGCTCTCTAAACGTAACTAACCTAACCGCGTTCTAAGATACCGCTGATAATTCAACAAACTTCTGAATATTACGTTGAAAGATTTAACTATCTGCCGAGGCAAGCACACAGGCCGAAACGCGCGGTTCTTCAATTTCTACCTAGCCACCTCCACGCTCGTGAAGCAAGAAAGCACACTTTCGAACTCGTTTCCCTTCTATTTAACTCAGAATACTTCCGCTGACTATTTTGAATACTTTGCGCGTTCTACTAAAATTTACATACTCTGGCATTGGCAATTCCAGGGGAAAGTAAGGCTTGACAGGAAAGAAAGTTTAAATTTAAAATAAATGTTAGTTAAAATAAATATAAACCCTACAACCATATTCAGCTATTTCACCATGTAAACCACAAAATAACAATATACTTCTTATCCAAAATCCGACACAAACAAGCATTTCAAAATCTTTTCCCATCATTCAAATTCACTGCAATCATGCAACCAAT
Source organism: Stegodyphus dumicola (assembly GCF_044657685.1). Classification (NCBI taxonomy): domain Eukaryota; kingdom Metazoa; phylum Arthropoda; class Arachnida; order Araneae; family Eresidae; genus Stegodyphus; species Stegodyphus dumicola. The sequence continues at coordinate 162,658,749 of NC_140778.1, forward strand.
TACAAGTAACCCTCGTATAACAGGGTAGATAGGTTATGAGAAAATGCCGTGCTGTGTGAAACCGTGTTGTACGAGACCCAGAGGTAGTATAAAATGGGGGGTTATGTTCCGAAAATTTATTAAAACAAACTTTTTAAAATTGTATTTAAACATTTAAATTTTTATTAAAAATATACACAAAACAAAAAATATTACATATTAATGCAACTTTAGTTTAATAAATTTTTTCATTGTCACTGCTCCGTATAATCAACAGAGAACGCTTTTTCGTTGGAAAGAGATTGGTTTGGATGCCATTTCTATCGAAATCTTTGTCAATTTCTTCTTCTACTGTTAAATCTTGAATGTCCTCAATAGCCATGTTCACAAAGTTTTCACCTCCAATTGATTTAGCAAGTTCTAATATGCCACCACTTTCATTTTCTGACAATTCACGCATGTTTTCTAGTTGAACTGAAGAGGGCCATATCTTCTTCGAACATGCATATAACGTTGATGCTTTCAGTTCTTTCAGCGACAAAGAGATGAAGTCGATTCAGTTCTTGATTGAAATGTCTTCCACGCATCCATTATATTAATCAGTTTTGAATCAGTTACGTCTAAAATCTTCTGCAATGCTCTTCTTATGTAATATGTTTTAAAGGTATAAATAATATCTTGATCCAATGGTTGGAGTAACAAAGTAGTGTTATGTGGTCGGAACAGTATTTTAACATTGAGATGATTGAAATCCTGTGGGTGACATGGAGCATTATCTAATAGTAATAGAGCCTTAAAGTTCAAATTTTTCTGCCTCAAATAACGTTCAGCGTTTGGCACAGAATAATTTTAAAACCTTTAAATATATTCCCATCTACCCAAGCTCTTGATTTTGCTTTCCAATACACTGGTAAGGTGTTTTTATTTACGCTTTTAAGTGCACGAGGATTTAAAGATCTATAAATCAACAAGGTTTTTGTCATAAAGTTCAAAGTCATGCTGCAGAAAAATACAAAAATAGCGTTAGACAATTTTTAGACACCTTTAAATCAGGATGCAATTTTTTTCTTTTTTCAATATAAAGGTTCTATTGGGCATTTTTGTTCCACCAAAACCCAGTTTTGTCGGCATTGAAAACTTGAACTGCTGTATATCCTTGTTCTGTAATATTCTGAAATTTTTCAGGTAACTTCCTAGCAGCTTCATAATCAGCCGATGCAGATTCTCTTTGAATTCTTATGCTATGAATTGCAAAATGCTTTTTGAAATTTTTGAACCAACCTTTCCTTACCAGAAAATCTGGGTTGACGGAGGGTTCTCATGTTCTTTGAGGTGCTTGAAAATTTTGATTGTTTTTTGTTTAATGATATTACCAACCGACAAAATTCTTTTTTGACAGCTATCATCAATCCAAATGCTGAGTGCCTTTTCCATCTTGTCAATTATTGGTGGCCCCAGGGGCGAACTGCACATTTTGCGGATGTTGAAGATTCTTCAGCAATTGCACTTGTTATTTCTTTTTCATTTTTTTTTTAATTGTCTGAACTGTTTCTTCATTCCAATTAAAACATGTGAGATTAAATTAAACAATGTGAGATATCTTTTCTCCTTTTAGAAGACGGTCAAAGATTTGTATCTGTTCTTCAAAAGAAATTAATATCCTTTTAAACGTTTTTTTTTTTTAAATATTTATTGGACATGTTTCGGGACTGAAACTTAATGTTCTAAAGATGAAAAAGTTATTCTTTAACACACTGGGAGACTGCCAACCAGCAGCGTGAGACACTTCTGTTTTTAATCCATGGAGACGAAAATTTTAATTTTGGAAGCCGAACTTGCAGGTTGTGTATTTTAGAGCACTTATTGTGACCTTATGTTGCTCACCTTCTGCGATAGTGAGGTTTTTTCATTGTTATCTGGAACATTTGTTCATACGGGTCATCTGAGGACATTTGTTCTTACGGCGACCAGATCTTGGAAGACATCTGGCAGAACTTACGAAACAAGGATTCTTATGTATTAAATGACTATATGGGTGCTTTGCACAATATGGAAAAACTTCGTGCGGAATTCGTTGAATTTCTTTGGATTGCTTGGGCAGTTTTCTTACCGTGTTAGAGCGAAACCGTGCTATACGAAAACTGTGTTATGGGAGGGTTCTCGCAATTTATGAATCATGTTATAGTGAAACTGTGTTGTAGGTGGGCTACCTGTATATCGTAATAGGGTTTCCATAGCATTCAACTACTCAGGTTACCATAAATGAAACAACAACTTGGCAATGAATGAAACAACAACTTGGCAATAAATGAAACAATGTAGCGATAATCCAAGGGGCACCCTTAAATCTACTCTAACCCAGATGTTAATTCTCTCAACCAGCTGTAAAAGAACTATGGGGCTATCACAAATGTTAAATCCCCATTGTTTATCCATTTTCAAATAAAGTACCGTATCATGTCCATTAATACTCATTTTTGATGGTAGAATCCCGTAACTTTCAAAATAATCCAATGTCTGCTATTCTGTAGAAGCCAGGTCCTGAATTTTAATATTTTTTTTGTTTTCAAAATGCAAGAAAAAATTTTAGTAATAGCAGTAAATTTATATCCATGTTTGTAAAAACAAAACGTAGCCTATCGAGGATCAGTTGGGGTTACATCAAATAAAAGCTCATATGTTCATGCTTATTCATAACTAGCATTAAGTCATACTGCTTGTCGATAGTTTCAAGATCAGTGGAGTAATATGTAAGTATTAATTAATCTAAACTGAGCATGGATAAATGGATTATCCATTGACTTTAACAAATCTCTGTTATTTCAGGTAACATTATATACATATAATTATAATTCATAGATGCAGTTCATAATACTATAATCAGTGAATCAAGTTTTGCTCTCCACTCCTGCAACTTAATGCAACTGTGGATAACCTAAGCCCTCTGTATTATGTGGGAGGAGTAGGTTTAAGCAGACTGGTCGTTATGGCTTACAAGTGGTGTTTGAATCCACGTGGACACTCAGATTATCGCCCTCCATATTAGGTTGGAGGAGAAAGATCTAGTGTTGCAAATTAGTTCTGCGATAATAACAGTGCATGCCTTTGGCACAAACATTTAAGACAGAGGCACCACGTGGCGAAATTTATCTGTCAGTTTTACATCCACATTATGACCTCTCCGACTGGAAGATTTGTCTGCTATAATGGTCTCACCATCAAGCCACTTTATTTTAAGCCAGTATCTTCTTAACTTTATTTTATTAATAATATCAAAAATATAGAGCAAGATTAAATTTATGTACAATATTTTAATGAGGAGATGTCATGGTGGAGCCATGCATTTACATGCATTATAGATCAATTTTTTTATTTTACATACCTTTAGCATACTCAATGCTCCTCGTCTACTGCAAGTTTAATGATCATTTTAATCCTCTTAACTCCTGCTGGGAATTTTTCTAAATTTTTCCATTGCTAATGATGAAGAGAAGGTAGTCTTCCTTTTCTGGTCTAGTAGAGGACAGCTGCTGACGTAATGTGTTGCATCTGCCAGCGAGCCATTCGTTCTGCTGGTGCATCTCACTTGCCTTTTTTGGAATCTGGTATAATAACAGGAATTTCTGGTGATTAATAAGGGCTTGGTTTTCATAATATTCACACTTAAGTCTGTTTGTTGACATTTTTGGGAAAACCCAAAAAGTCATCTTGCCTGTTTGATCCTCTTCCCAACTGGTTTGCCATTGTCTTCCAAGCCAAGATTTCCTGGTATACCTTGGTCTTTACCGCGTCTTCTGAAAGTGGCACTTCAATGTCTGTGTCTTCTTTTTGGTATTGCAGCTTTGGTTTCTTAGTCGGTTTTCTCATTCCCTATTGTACCTCATGCTTTGATCCAGTTGATCAATACTGCATGGGTATTTCTTAGCATTATAATTAGTTCTTTTAAGGCTTGGATATTTCTTTTGCTTATTTTTGAACTGTTCAAGGTGGAGGGCACTTTGGCTATCTGTGAATGTCTTTATTGGGATATCCTGCCAAGCATATTGTTTAAGCCAGAATGATACTTTCTTTAAGGCTGGAACTTCTGCTTGGTAAACTGTGGCATCATAATAAAGTTGAAGACTTTAACAAACTTGAAGATTCGAAAACTTATGTATATAATTTAAAATCATGGTTAGAGCTGAAACAAAGGTTGGAAACAAAGGAGGTCAAGGTTACGAGGTCTCATTCTTGAACCATGATCCAAAAGCTGTATATATTTTTTGCATTGACAACTTTTTTGTGGCCCATATTAAGAAAACACCTCAAAGCTCTTAGATTGAAACCATTAAGCGACACTTATTGAGAAAGTCATGTAGATTCTCTAAAACCTTTACGTTTTGAAATAGAAAATATTAGCTGTACTTTATTTAGTGTTTATGAAAATATAGAAGTAGATAATTTGATTTGATATGAAGCCAGTGTTTTTTTTTTTTTTGGTCACAATAAAACAATTTAAGTTTTTATGTTTGATCATCATTTGGGATAATTTTGAGTCATATTAATTCGATAAATAAGGGACTTCATTCAAAAGATTTTGATTTAAACTCAGCTATTGATTTATTAAATAGTTCATTAATGTTTTTTAAAGATTTAGGATTGGATGAATCCTTTGACAGCCTTATCTTAGAAGCTGAAAAATTAGCTAATGAAGGGAGCATAGGAAAACACTTTGAGTTGACTATGCCACATCATTGTGTTTGATGTAAGAAACAAAATTTTTCATATGAATTTTCTAAAAACCTCTTTATCATCGAATTATGTACTTCCTTGTCGTGCTGCTTGATCAATAGTTGCTGTTTTTCCTGCTCGCTTCCTAAGAATGGCATCAATTTTGGGAGTTATTGCTGCTTACCTAAATTTACCAGTGAGATTTGTAACTAAATGAATCAGTTTAATGACTAATGGCAAATATCCCATTCATCCTCCTCCTTTATATTTATTTATTAGTATGTCAATAAAATAGAAAATAACTATTTATTAATGTATATAGTTCATAAATAAAAATAATAACTCAGCTTGTCATTAATTTTTTTCAATTAATTTTAATTTCATTTCAAATTCAAACTGTCCAACAAAAACTGGAATCGGAGTCAACCTGTTTTTAGAGACTCCAGCTCCGACTCCTTTTACCCCAAAATCATCATCGACTACGACTCCACAGCCCTGCTCAAAAGTTGATATTTTCGCCCCATAAATACATAATACTGATACAAAATCACTGATATTTAGTACATAAAACCAAGGTTATGTTGTTAGCAAATATCTAACCTTAAAATATGACGTTGTCGTTGTCTTGCCCATATTACATGGAACTTTGATTGCCAGAGCCTACTCCAAAGAGAGGTTGACATCTATTTTCCACCTTCAATTTTGAGGGAAAACACCCCAGGGGTATTTAGGAGGGGTCTCCCACCCCTCTCCCCTTCCACCAGTTCACAAGAGAGGACTTTCAGCATGCTGCATATTTAGATTGCAGCCATGCCACACAAACACTATACATTTAAAACATCCACGTCTCCTCCAGGATTCAAACCCGGTCCCTTCGGTACCTTAGTAGACTTCCCTAAACACTATACTGTCTGGGCGACACGATGTGACATTTTACTTCAGTTTTAACCATAACTTACTGGTGGCGCCATTTTTTTTTTATCAAAGTGGAGAGTTATTTGTACTTCCAGTAAAAAAAATAGATCTGAAAGAAGTTATGCATGATTTTACAGAAAAAAAAAGTTCGAAAAAGGTTATTTTAATTTAGGTTTTAACTTTGTATATTGTACGGGTATTTTTTATTCTTTGTTATTTTAAAAGTATTGTTTTGTACTAGCTTTAGTTCCAAAGTTTGTCTGTTTTTATATATAAAAAAAAATTTAATTAATATTTTATGTGTGTTATTGTCTTAATTTAATTAGATTAGAGTACATTTTTCTGGTTATTATTATTATTTTTTCTAAATCTGTTTGTAGAGTATTTAAAGCTTGTATACTCTTTTGAGGTTTGCCTATGATGGCAAAAATGCTAGAGGTGGCGGTGGCATTATATAAATGACAAATGCTCTTTAGACAAAATATTAAAAGGTTTTTATTGAAAAGACGAGATGTTAAACTTATGATGATGACAAGATGTTAAGCATTAATGGCTTCTTTAACAAGATAAATCAATTTTTATTTTTCTCTAACATTACATTATAACAATTCAATAACAAATGCATAGTTCATGGTTCTTTCTTAGTAGTCATTTTGACATTTTCCTTGCTAACATCTGTTAAGTAGTTTTGCAGTAGACAGAATCATCATTGCATATCAACATGCTATGATTTCTTCTTGAATATTACACCTTGTCTTTCCATTTTCATACAGACAATAGCGTGGAGGTTTTGCTGAGCAAATTCAGAGTAGCATATTTTGTCACTTCCCAACAAAGACTGAACTGTAAATGGTGAACTCTGTATCTGAAGCAAGCATCAGTCAGTGCCTTGTCATGCAGTTGTTAGTATGAGTATTTTATATTGTGCCAGTTGTCTTTTGGCAATCCACAGAATGCCTAGGAAATTTGTCAAATATTAATTGTTTTGTACTTCAGCATTAAATTTTTGGCATTCTATTAAGTGCTGCTTATATACATTAATTAATATTAATTATTATTGGACAAGTCAAACAACAAGAATCAGTATAATATTTGTAAATTTTGCAGACCTACTTGTTAACTATAGAATCATCTCCTCAGCTGCCTAAGTGCAAATGAACGAGATAAGATATGATGATAAGAATTACTAGAAAGAAATTAAGGTACTGGTGCCATCTATTGATGAAACAAGAAAACTAAAACAAAATTTCCATAAAGGCTGAAGGTAAAGATGGGTTGGAATTAGGGTCATCAACTAGAACATAAAGATTTTTTTGAATGTGAATTGCACCTAGAAAATCTAATTATAATGACAGGAGCTTTTCAACCAACATTATTAACCAAGCAGTTAAAAAAAGTTCTTATTTCAGCACATCAAAAGGCATACTCTCATTTTTTGAGATTGTAGGAATTCTGTTGTCATTCCTTTATTTCCATCGATTAGCTATAAAACTGCATGTATTTTATAGAAATTTAACTTTCTGATTATTTTTTTTCCTTAGCAATAAAATTCGCAATTTCGTACTTAAGGATCCCATTCAGGATATGAATTCCTGGAGTATTTACAGGATCCCTTGCCAGTGTGGTTTAATTTACATTAATCAAACTAAGGCAGCCTTAAAATATCATGTTAAAGAATATGAGGCATATATTAGGAAAAAGGCTCCAGAAATCTTCTATTGCCAAGCATTGTTGGTCAGGAATTCACACTTTCCATTTTTCTGCAGCCAAAATTATTCAAAAAACATCTTCCATTGGTGAATTAGATTTTCTAGAGGTGTTTCACATTGGGGGGGGGGGGAAAGAGCTTTTTCATCTAATTAACAACCCTAATTCCAATCCATCTTTACCTTCAGCTTTTAAGGAAATTATGTTTTAGTTTTTGTTTCATCAATGGGTGGCTCCAGTAGCTTAACTTTTTCCAGCCGTTCTTATCTTATCTCGTTCATTTGCACTTAAGCAGCTGAGAAAGATGATTTTATAGTTAAACCACCAAAACAAGTCCTGCAAAATTTATAACTATTACTCTGATTCTTGTTTTTGACTTCTCAAGTAAATCATTATTTGGTGTGTTATTTTAACCTAAACTAATATTAATTAATATGCATCTTGGTGAGTGTTGCTGAAGACAGAGATTATAGTTTAAGCAAATTAATAAGGTAACTGGATTAAAATCACATAAAATCGTATAAATTTTAGGGTTACCTTAATCCAGAAACTTCTGCAGGAATTAGGTGATACAGTGTTGATGTAAACTCACCAATATATGCATCTACATTTTGTGGGTGGCAGAATAATATGAAGATGTCTTTTATATAAGTTTAAATAATTGACTTTTATATTTCTTTTTAGCCCAAAAGGGCTTTGTACCTGAAGGACTATTGTTTACTTTTTGTGATTTTGTGTTGAAAACTTTAAAAAGCTGTATGACTTTTCAAATCATTGCCACCAAATACTATCGCCCTGTATTATATTTGGTGAAATTAAATAATGAAAAATCTGCATAAATATATGTATGTTTCTCACATTGTGATAAAATAATGGTACCTAGAGCCGTCCAGTTTTGAATGGCGTAATCCTACTGAAGCCCAAATTTGATATTTCGAATTTGTTTTATTATCGATTTCATATTTTGTAAAACTTTAATGAATTTTTGATTAACAGATTCAATTATTTCAAAGCGAGCAATGGCAACGTTGTACGGAAAAAACATTTTATATCCAGCTCGTGAGACTGTGTATCGGAAATTCTAAAGATATGCTCATTTTAAAATTATTTTGCGATATTGCTCTTGAACTGAATTTTATGGTTTCAGTGCAAAAACATGATATTTAATGGAACATGATATTAAAGGTAACACACAAAATGTTAAAAAAAGCACCCCTTTGGACGTAATTTACAATCTGAAACCTTTCAGTTTTATTATTATTATTATTGTAGTAGTGTTTTTAAAAGTAGTATCCTGAATTTTTCTAATGATATGCTTTATATGCTTTTTAAATATTAAAACTAACATTTTTATGCTTTATAGATATGTGTTTCCAATTAATTATCTCGAAGGAGTGCAGTTAGAATTTGTGAGACTAATTGAATTAATGAAATTTGAAAATGAGCGTGATTATCGTAACCTTTTTGCCAGGTATGGAGGACTAGCAGGACAGGTTGGTAAAAATATTTACTTACAAGTAATTCTTTTTATTTTGTGTGTATTCATTTGATTTTTATATAATGTGGTCATTCATATACAGAGCCATTGAAAAAATGCTGTAAGTGTAGAAGTACACGTTTTAAAAATTCAAATGCATTGAAATAAATATTGAAAAATGTCTGAAATTTTCATCTGGTTTTAATAGCATTGCAACATCAAAACATAACAAAATTTTTACTGATAAATTGAGACTTTTTTGCTGGGCCTGTTCAAATAACATATATAATATATGTGTGATATGCATATGCTTTTTCCTTTTACACTGTCAGTAGTACTACAGAAGATACGCTCTGCATGTTTTCAAGAATTTTTTTATAGTTAGAAACTGATGTCTTTTTATCATAGAAAAATCAGAAAATTCTTTTAATTTTTGGTTAATTTCAGCCATTGTAATTTTTAACTGAAATACTTAACGCATCACTCAATAAGTCTGCAAACTAGCTATGCTCCTCTAACTTTAGGATGTCCTTTTTGTAGAGCGATTTGTCTTTGCTCCCAAAATGGGCCTCACTTTCAGCAATCACTTCCCCATTTGAGGCAGATTTCTTTTCCTGGAGCATCTTTCTGATCATTGGGGGGGGGCAGGTTTGGGGAGTGTGATGGGTGGGGAAACAATTTGAAGTGTAATTTATTCAATTTAACCATTGTTTTCATCAACTTGTGTGACACAAGGCATTGTCTTCGTGAAACAGCATTTTTTTCTTTTGCATATGATGCCATTTTTTCTTGATCCAGTAGTGCCATGTAACATTCACTTAGTTGATCCAGTAATGCCACGTAATATTTGCTATTGATAGTTTAATAGTTCAATCTTTCTCGAGATAGTCAATGAGCAAAATGCCGCAAAATACCTACTACTATCCAGAAATCTAATGGGTCTTTTCAACAGTATTGCCATATATGTGTCAGACTGGAGACTTGAGTGATGTGTTGTGCCTTTAATAATTTATTTGGTACAACTCTGATATACGCCTTAATTTCAACAAATGTGGTGATATATGTTCTGCGCTGGTTTTTGGCATGATTGCGTGTTCTATGGCAACCCTGTTGACGTTGAACAATCTTTCGCTGGAGCTCGTCTGTGTCTGAGAAGATGGGAGGGAAAGATAAAATGGTAGAAGTTGTTGAATTGAAGTTCGGCAAAAGGAAATATCATTGTGGCTATCCTGTTGAGGGGTAGTGGGTATTTGGAGGTGTGGAAAGAGGGTCTGGGAGATTATTTTTAATGGCTGTGCATGATAGAAGTAGGGATTTGTGATTTTATTTATTTGTGAACCATAGTATGAATTTTCTGGAGTGCATCTGGCTGTCATGTAAATATGATAGTGATTACGTGACGGCATGTTAAAGGCGGTATGAAATTGGTATTTCTGCTGCTCGAAAAAGCATTAATTCATGGTAAGTGCATTTTATTTTATTCTTGTTCTTATTTTGTAGAATGTTATGATCATTGGTTATTTAGTATGAATTTCTGTCGTTGTTGTTTTTGAAACAGAACGCTGTGTACATGGTATTATTTGAAATTTATTGTTATTATGGTATTTTATTAAAGTGAGGTGTGCGTAGATCGTAGATTCGTTCCTTGCCTAAATTGTGCAATTCATAGATGTGTTTTTAAGTTTAAACAGGATGCTGTGTACATGATATTCTTTGAAATTTATTGTTGTTATGTTAATTTATTAAAGCGAGGTGTGCGTAGTTCGTAGATTTGTTCGTTGCCTAAATTGTGCAATTCGTAGATTTTTTTTAAGTTTAAACAGGATGCTGTGTACATGGTATTCTTTGAAATTTATTGTTATGTTAATTTATTAAAGCAAGGTGTGCGTAGTTCGTAGATTCGTTCCTTGCCTACATTGTGCCATTCATAGATTTTTTTTTAAGTTAAAACATGTCACTGTGTACATGGATTCTTGTCAAATATTTTTGGTTAGAACTTGACATTTTTGCTATCTAAATTTTTAGTTTTTGTTTCGGATTTTTAGCTTAAATCATGTGTTCGAAACGTAGTTTTTGCATGTGCGAAAACCGCATTTTTGGAGACATTTTAGGCTTAAAGTTTGAAATATAGACAAAAAATTTAGATAGTAATATGGCAGTGTGAAGTTTCTCGCCAAAAATGTTTGCCGAGAAATTTGCTGACTTGAGGGCGCATATCAGAGTAGTTCCATTTATTTTGCAGTGCTCTTAAATGCTTATTCTTTTACAAGCAAAACATTCTTATTGGTTTTAAAACATCCAAGTTTTATTTTTTAAATCTGTCTATAATGCATTTTTATAGAGAATGAATTTATACTGTTGTTTGATGCAATTTTAGCATTAGCAGTTAATTTGCTTCAGCTGCAAGTTTCTTTGATAAAAATTAAAATTGCTGTTAAAATATTTTGCTGTAAAACATTAATTTATAAATTTCCTGACATTAAATGAAATGCAGAATGCACATGCACATTATTTGTGGATGATTTGATACACAAGTAATGTGCAGCCTCTGTTTTTCGAGTAGCACAAAAGGAATTAGTCTGCAGTTGTCAAATTTGGAAAGTGGGATGGCCAAATCAGATCACTAGAGTGAGAAATTGTATGATTTAGAAATTCGTATAGTATTACAGCCATACCATGTTTGCCTTTTCAATTTTGAGAATCTTCATTGTTCCACTGTAATACACACTGTGAACATCTGTCACTTAGTCTGTTTGAATAAAGGCTTTTTGCAACTGTGGTCTGCAAATGTATGCCAACAATATATGGCATACTAGTTGCTTGATTCCTGTCGTGCATTCTAGGAGGATTGTCTGTTCAAACTGATATATTCTATTTGTGCCCACCTTTTTCTATATCCACTAGTTTCCAAAAATTAAGTGAAAATCACAAAAATAGTCATAACTTGTTTTAAAATAAGCCAGTTCATATAAAATTTGAATATGTTATCAAATAAGAATTGCTGTCACTGAGTAAAAATACATCATCTGCGAGGAGCTTAAAGTTACACATTTGAGAGCAGGCCTGTGAATTTTGCTGTGATGCTAAGATAAGAAATCTGGAATAGCCAATTCATAACAGTGACCTCCAGGCATTATTTGCCTGAAGAACTGCAGTGGAGAGCTATTGAAAGACTAGACACATGTGTCAGACAGAAGTAGCCAAATGTGAATGTGACTGGCTAAGTGTGAATTCACCGTGGTTCGTAGACTTTGGCGACAATTTCTGACCACAGATTTGGCATCCAAGAAGTTTGGCGAAGGATGGCCAACCACTAGGCTGTGCGCTGCTGGTTGATTTTTGTTGTTATGTTCACGAAGAAATAGAACCACAGCGCCAATAACTCAGTTCCTCCCTTACTGCAGCTACCAGAATGTTGGTATTGATGTCAGCGGTCTATAGAAGGCTTCATGAAGGAGGTCTGTATGCGAAGCGACTAACCATTTACGTGCTACTACTTGTGTGATGTCATAGAAGGGAATGTTTGAGTTGGGCACATCAACATGCCCACTTGACGGCTGATCAATGGAGGGCTGTTCTGTTTATGTATGAATCCAGCTTTAGGCTCCAAAGCAATAGCAGGCATTATTTGATTTGATGAGAACCTGGAACCTGTTATCATCCAAAAAGATGCTTGCAGAGGAGACAGTGTTTGTGCTTGAGATCTTATCTCTTTGGGTAAACACATAGACCTTTATGTCTTAACCACGTGGAACTGTGAATGCTCAGGCCTAGTGAATGCTTAGGCTCAGTGAATGCTCAGAGATGAAATTCTTGATGCTTATGTGTGCCCTTATGCTGGAGCAATAGGTGGTTTGCTACAGGATGACAGTGCTAGACCACATACGACTCGCATTGTGGATGATTATCTTCAGCAGCAAACAATTCAGCACATGCAGTGGCTACTCGAACACTGGATCTGAATCCTATCAAGCATGTTTGGGATGCTTTAGGAAGACATATAGCTGCTCTAAGTCCTCCTCTTCAGACCCTTGCCATGCTTGCAACTGCTTTGCAAGAGCAATTGCTTCTAAGGGAGATCATACTCCATATTGAAAGTAATTTTCCGGTACCAAACTTACACATCCGATTTGTTCGTTTTATATGTATGTTAATTTCTATAACACCATTGTCTGGTAATTTCTTTATGTGTTATTTTATACCTTACTATGTGTCGTATATTGTGAATCAGTTTCATTAAAGTCTACTTAAAACTTGTTGAGTAATTGCGATTTTCGTGGTATTTCAATAATTGATGATAACCAGTGTAAGTTGCCAACTTACCCAATTTAGACAGGAGACTTCTGATTTTTGATCGTTCTCCCGCCAACCTGATTTAAAGCATATTTCTCCCAACTTTCTCTTTTTCTTAAAATTTCTCACGATTTTTATGTAGCTTGACTTAAAATGAGTTTCAGCATCTGAAAGCACTTGGTTTTTCTCCAGATTACATATAAAAGTAAACTAAAGTCCTTTCATCAGTGAGAAATAATGCCGCGCTTCTGCTTTGTGAGTAAGAGCACACATACAATTCCAAAATGTCATGTTCCAGTTCTTCAGTCAGCACAGAACAAGATCAAGGTTGTTATCTTGTTGCTGAGCAGTGTTGAGTCATGTGCTTTTGAGAAAAAGTTTAAGAAATTAAATGTTTTGTTTTAGTTATGTCTGTGAAAAAGGTAAACTTTCAAAAATCATACACAGATGACAGCTTTATTTAAAAAATTGTTTCCTGGAAGCGAAATCGCTAATAAATACTCTAGCGCAAGGACCAAAATGCCTGCTTGTTAAAGAAATGGGAATGAAAAATAAATCTTCGGTTATTGATTGCATTAAAACAGTTCTACTCATGGAAGCCAGTAATATCAATTCAAAACTGTATCCAATTGTTGTTTCGGTTGATCTTTACATTATGGTAACTTGGCGATTTTTTGGCGAAAATGTGGCGACCAACTCTCCTACAGCAACCCTCTATTTTTTTTTCCCGCCGCCATTGTGTCTTCACGAAGTAAAGACACGTTTCTTTTCTTTTTATCTACAGAACACTTCTTCCAACAATCTACTAGCCAAATTACACTTATGCTAGAAATTTTATCTAACAAAACTGCTTAATCATGACAAATATTCACTGCAAAATTGGAAAAAAGTGCACAATACCATACTCCTTACGCGTTTTTCAAAATAACACACACACATAAACCATGTACACATCGACTTATTTTTACTTAAAGAAACATCCCAGAATTACACAAAAATGGCATTGCACACACTCTTCACTATATCCATGTACACTGCTTTTTTCTCATAAATTAGAAAAATTTCACGAAAATACATGACAATTTTCTGAATCTTTAAATCCGGTAAAAAGAACATATATGAAATTACCTGATCGCAAAAAAGTATATACCCTTTCCAAATATGAACATTTCCACATATAAAATAAATAAAATATCCAAAATCTTTTACCTCTAAATCATCTATTATATTATAAACGTCACCAACGAATTCATACCGCAAGCATTACAAATACTTAGTGTCAAATATTTAAATTATTTCCATGCACGTTTACTTCAACTAAAACGTATACCAAATTCCTACAAACATAAAATTCACAAAATAACTATCATTTAATTAAAATATCACTAAACCATGTACACGTCGACTTATTTTTACTTAAAAAAAAATCCCAGAATTGCACAAAAATGGCATTGTGCACACTCTTCACCATATCCATGTACACTCCTTTTTTTCTCATAAATTAGAAAAATTTCACGAAAATGCATGACAATTTTCTGAATCTTTAAACCCGTTAAAAAGAACATATATGAAATTACCTAATAACAAAAAAGTATATACCCTTTCCAAATATGAACATTTCTACGTATAAAATAAATAAAATATCCAAAAACTTTTACCTCTAAATTATCTATTATATTATAAATTTCACCAACGAATTCATACCGCAAACATTACAAATACTTAGTGTCAAAGAAATAGAATTAAATTCAAAAACACTACTTAAAATATAAATAAGCACATACATTAAATTAATAAAAGTTAGCTTACAATCCTAATTACTTTAAACTAAATCATTGCTAATAACAATTTTCCCAATAATATCTTTACTTCCACCTTACATTTAGAACAATGCATAAAAATAATATCCTCAAATAATTAAAAATACTAACTTACCTAATCTTCTTCAGAATCTTGATTACGTGTCCGATAAACTTTTCTTATTTCTGTTTCAGGATCTTTAAATTCATACTTATAGTTCACAGCAAGGTACCAGGTAAAATAAATAACTTAATAAAACATCTTTACTTCTATCTCGCAGAACCTTAAAGAAACACTTATTACTACCTCTTTCAATCCCACTAAATACCCATTTCGAATTCACTTTAGTTAGGGCCATGGGATCCAAAAATTAATGAACACTGTTTCACATAACACAAAATGAAGCCAAATACAAAATTTCCAGATTTTTTCCCGATTTCCCCCCTTTTCCTATTAAAGAACCGTAATTCGTCCATTAATATCACATGACATATCCCATGATCTCTCATTTCCCTCACACAAAATAATGCGTAATCGGAACTGAGTACTGCTCACATTATTACCAAAGTGCCAGGTAGTAACCTTTATCGCCTCCAAAATGTTGCCAAACTACCAGTTACCATATTCTAAAGATCAGCCTTAACTTTATATGAAGAGAGAATATTTGTTAAATTCAAATTTAATTCTTTGCAGCAATGGCGCATGAGAATTATTTAAATTTAACTTTACTTTTTATTCTTATGAAACAATATATATATATATTCTGTAACTGTAGGGGAAAAAGCATGAATTTTTCTCAGCTGTTTAAACAGTTCCCATGTGTAAAATAGTATTTCATCTCCCAAAATATTAGTTAATTTTCTCCTAATGTTTAATGTCTTGCCTGTTCGTACAGTGTAATTAATGTCATGGTAATTTTGGATACTTTCTATAGATCTTGCATAATAACTACACATGTAAGTTATATGCACATTCGTAAATCTCTTATGATATGAAAAGTTATTGCAGACTTTCACATAAATATTAATAACTTGATATTCTTGCAACAGGTGACTTACTTCCATAGACCATGATCAGAATTAAATAAACTTATAAGTTTATCATACTAAATTACACGAAAAGCAGCATGACATAAATAAATGCAAAGAAATTAAATGTATTTACTGTACTAATAGATTATTATATTACACGACATTGGTTTTGCCCATGTATAATGGGAATGAAAGCCAGTTTTCCGTAGGAAGGAAAACTGGGTCATCAACATCCTCTACAGAGGCATCTGTTTTCTTAAGCAGATTGCTTTTACCACATTTCAGTGACCTTGATTTAAGTATGCAACTGGATAATATTTTCTTTCTGCATGAAATGTGTTAACTGAGTTTTAGAAATATAAGCTACTTGAAGTTACTGTGATAATACTAATTTTTGGTACCTCCATATTATACCATCAACCATGAAAGTTGTGCCAATTGCTGCTGTGGAATTCTGAGCCAGACATTTGTATACAGCAGTTACAACAAACCGTACATCAGTCTCTCTGCAGAATACATGAAATAGCCCTGCTGTGAAAGTATTGGACCCACTTCGTGAAAAAACATTTGTTCATTACTACTGTTTTACTTGCCGTCAAATTTTACCAAAAGCTCATTTTAGAATGCTATGAATACAAGTTGTCCACAGGTAATTGTTTCAATTTCTTACTGTTTTGTTCGCTATTTCCACATACAGTAGATGTTAATTCTCTCGACCAGCTGTAAAAGAACTGGAGTGCAATCACAAATGTGATTCTACCTAGCTTACCAAGAATTATTTTGGGTTACATTCAAATGAAACCGCAGATGTTGAGAGTGTGGTGTGATATTAATTTTTGTTTTGTCTTTATTAACCGGAAAAATAAATTTTCCATTAATGGTGAAAGGGTAAGAAATATATGATAATAAATATAATATTATAGTCATTTCAAATTACTGCAAGAATGTTTTATTATTATTATTATTCGAATAATAATAACAAAAAGCTATCTATACTATAATTATAGTGAAGTATAGATATTAAATAATGCAAAAGCTTTTAGAATCACCTATTTACTACAATTTAATGAAAAAAGGGTAGCTATAATGTTTTTTTGTTTGTTTGTTTGTTTTAACGTTTTATTGCATATTTTTAATAATGAAAAAACAGTGACATATTTTTGTTAAAAATGGAAAGTAAATTCCTTTATTAACTGCTCACATTATTACCAAAGTCCCAGGTAGTAACCTTTATCGCCTCCAAAATGTCGCCAAACTACCAGTTACCATATTCTAAAGATCAGCCATTGTTTCTTTTCCTAATTCAATGTCTTCAGAAAATGAATGTAGTTTACATTCTGTCTCCACTTTAGAAGCACTTTCGTTAGGCTTTAATGTAGCACAGCTAATTATTAAAACTTTAAAAGAAAATACAATTCCTCTGGATATTGCTTAGCACTTGATACTGATAATGCACCAGTAATGGTAGGTTGGAAGACCTGGTGTTGCAGGCATCTTAAAAAAAGAAAATTCAAATTTTCAGATTATGAGGTACACCTCTTAAATTCATTTGTTGAAAAAGGGGCAGCTTCTTTACCAACAATTGAAACAATTCCAACAGCTGTATAATACTGTATCCAGTTGTTGAAAAGATTTTGAAACATGAAGAAACTAAGGAAAATTTTGGACTAAGAAAAATTTTGAAACATGTATGTACACACTGGCTATCTTTAAAGAAATCTTTATCCAGAGTTTTTAATCGATGGAACCCCCTTCTCATATTTTTTAAAGAAGTAAATGCATCTAGAGTTAAGATAAAATAAGGTTGTCTGCACAGCATTCTAATTTATAAAAGTGGTCCTCATTTGGAAAAGAGTTTGAGAAATGTCATTCACACATCTTCATGAATCATGTCTGGCATTTCTCATGAAATATCTACACTGTGTGGTGAATGTGCTGTACTTAACCTCACAACTGTAAGGTAGTGTAAACAATTTGAAAATTATCATGTTTTAACCCACGAGAACGCGCGTCGGGCCTGCGAGGCTCGGTCGTTACAAAAACGTAATTCTCCCTATGATGAAATTTTTAGACCTTCTCAGTAGCTGCATTTAAGGTCATGTGCTTGTCATTCACAAGCATTTCCAGAATTTCACCCTTCATCTTGTATCAGAAACTGAGTAAATGGGCTTCCCAGACCCAAAGCGCTCGCTCACATTGTCATTTAAAATTGAGAAAGAGATCAGGCAGTTGCAAAAAGGTTGCGCTATTTGAGCAATGAGGATGAAATAAACAGAGAGAAAAGACTACAGAAACTATTAGCCGAAGTGTCGACTGATGAAGATGCAATTAATGAAGATGACGAAAAAATAGTTGGTGAAGAACAGTTTAGTGATCACCAATCGAATTCTGAAGAGGCAATCAAGCGATAAATCTAGCAGTTAATTAAGTAATTTTGTGTCCATCAGCGAATTGTTATCTTGGCAAATATAATGTGACAAAATGGAATAAAAAAGAACCAAGACTTGCTGTGAGAACTCTTGCTCACAGCATTGTGAGAAAATTGCCGGAAATGTTTGTGAAGCAAAATTTGTGTCTTTCCCCTATGAATTCTTGGCAACTGCTTATGGATAAAATAATAGTAAAGATTCTAGTAGATTGCGCAAACATTTATATCGAATCCATTGCCATCAAATTTGAAAGATAGAGAGATTCTCGATCCACAAATATTACAGAAATCAGAGCACTTATCAGTCTTCTTTATTTTGAAAGACTCCACAAGGTTTCTCACATAAATGTTCTCGACCTTTGGGTGACTGACAAAACAGTGCCTGACATTTTTCATAGAACAATGTCTAACAAACTTTTTTTTTTATTTTTAATGAGATGTTTGAGATTTGATGACATAAGAGATCGCTTTTCTAGAAGGGAAATAAATAAACTGGCTTCGATAAGATATGCCTTTGAAAAGTTCATTGAAAATTGCAAAAAAGTTTACAGTCTTAGCGTAACGGACCGAAAATCACAAATTTGCTGCGCTTTGTGCGAGAAAAATGTTTGTGATAAACACAACATGATTATTTGAAAAAGAAAAAAAAAAAAAAAAAAAAGTGAAATGTCAAATGTAAGTTTTATTTTGAAATTATTGGTGTAAAAATTTAATATTGCGTAAATTAGTACTAAATTTTATTTGCACTCAAAAAGAAATCAGTTTAATTTTTGTTAATGATAAATAATTTCAGTCTTTAAATTGTTTTAAAATAGAATTTTATTAGACTTATTAAATTAAAGGTATATATTTATATTTTATACACTCTGTTTTTATTATTTAAATGTTTTCTTCAATTACACAAGCAATTTTATTTTTGTTTTGTTAAGAAAAATGCTTCAAGCCTATGGAGCCCGACATGCGTCCTCGCGTAGCTAAAAGTAGCGCGCGTCTTCGTGGGTTAATCTGACTGGTGATATTATTACTGTAAATCATATCAACAGACCATCATCTTCCAGTTCTCTAAATCATATCTTGCAATTAAATGTCACAAATGGCCAAAACCTATAGCTCGTTTTTCTGTCTCATTTTCCAAAATGTTGCTGATGGTGTATTCTATGGGTGACTAAATTACACTTATGAGAAAGTGAAATCTGTTCCTCAATTTGGTTGAAAAACACCACTGAGGAGGGATCTGAAGGTCTCCTATCCCTCTTTCCCCAACCTTTGTAGAGAGCAGTCGCAGACACTATATAATTAACAAAATCTATGTCTTCGTTGGGGCTCATAAGAGTGCCATTAAATTGAAATTGGAAATTTAAAAATAGCTTATGGAGGTAGTGATTTGATTGAGAAGATTTTAAATTAATTTTTGCTTAAAGCAAAATCTTTGCATGTATACATTTATATTCTTTTCTGTTTTCATGTATATTACTATTTATTGATCATATATTATATATTTTTAAACAGAAGTGTGGAAGTTTTCTGCCTTTACATTCTAATTGCAGTCAGTTAAACAAATACATTCAAACAAGATTAATAAACATTGTTGTGCTTAAGTATAATTTTCATGAAACTTGGCAGCTTTAGCTGTGGACCTTTATTAATAATTAGAAGGATTAGGATAATTGATAAAAGACAATCTTGTTGAATGGTTTATATGCAAAAACACTTATTTTAAATTTATAATTTCTTTGTATTAAATGGAAAATAATTCTGTATAATGTGTGTGTAATTAGATGTAATGTAAAAAATAAAACTGAAGGTAGCAACTGTTTTAAATTTTTCCACAGCATTAATTTATAGGACTTGTAATTTTCTTATTGCTGCTAACATTATTCAGTTCTTAAAGAAAATTTCATTAAAAATTCAGTTATTATAAAACTTGTAAAATGTAACAAAGTATTTGGTCTTCATTGAGCTTGCAAAATTAAGATTCAGTTTATTTGTGCACCTTTTTTAAGCATATTTTTTCCCTTTCAGTTTTTGGATATGATACAGGTAATGCAAGAAGGAATGAGAACTGGGATGACTTACCATCCTGTGTCAATGGCAAGTAATTAAATCTATACATTTTTCTTAAATAACATTAGCATTTTACATACTGTTCTTAATATGATAATTTTTTTAATGTATTTAAAGGAAGGTGTAATTGACCAAATGAAACGTCTTCAAGAAGATGCACCTGAAAACAGTATTTTTTATAAGCCGTTATTGTCAATGCCTGATACCATATCTGAACAACGGAAGTATGTTTTCTTTTTCTTGTATTTTCTAAATTTATTTTCAATAAGCTTACATGCCTTGTTCCCCCATACTTGTAGAGATGCATAAAAGAACTTTTTTCTTTAATAATTTTCCCTATTGATATTCATGCAGGCAAAAAATTAAACTGGTATTTATATTTAACACAGCCATTTTATCACAGTGTAGTGTTTCTTTTACAGAAGGAAAAAAGGGGGGGGTTATGCCTAATGATTATAAAAAAAAACTATCACATACATATTTTATGTTTTAACCAAGTATTTGTCCCAAAAATTAATCAATAAACCAAGTTTTTAAAATTTGTTATCTATCTACTAATTTTTTTTTAAATATTTCCCCCCATTATATGATGAAAATTCATGGAAGTTGCTGTAATAGACTGAAAACAATTGTTCTCTTTTGCAGTTTTGTGTAAAATGCTATATTGACGGTTCTGGTGTATTTATATATAAGTTCCAATTAATTATTATGCACATTTGCTTTCTAAATTTCACTTTGAACTTCCTAGGAGATAATTTCCTTTATGTTCACTATTACTTTTTTGAATTGAATATTATCTTTGCAGCAATAATGCAGGATTTTACTTTTTAGTCATAATACATAAATTTTTAAATTCACTAATTTGAAGCTTTTTCTTCTTGTTTGTCTGTACTATATATATATGTGTGTGTGTGTGTGTGTGTGTGTGTAATATAAAAGAAAATAGACTTTAAATTTCTAATTTGAATTAAAAGGCAACCTCTTCGCTTCTGCACTGACGTCACTCTTTCCCTGTAGTATTCCGCATTGCTGTGAGCTTTAATCCGCTTATTATGTAGTACTCAAACAAAGAATTTCCGACTATTTCAGCTGACTTGTGCACACTCTCTTTTGCCGTACAGTGTGTTTCAAATACACACTGTATGGCAAAAGTGTTATACATAATTTATACAGTGTGTTTCAAAAAGAATATACGTATTTCAAATGCATATATTTATTAAACTGTATGACATGCGAATATGAAACTTTACACACATATGTACGAACCTGTTGAGTTTAGATTACAGATGTTACAGATATTCAGTATATCCTCCATCAGCGACACAAACAGTATCACATCGATACTCAAATTCCTCCCATACTCGAGTAAGCATGTCGTCGTCACTGATATTATGACAGTACGTATCCAGTTCTTCACCTCTTCCAGGTTATGTGGGAGTGGTGGCACATGAACATTGTCTTTAATGAAAACCTACAGGAATAAATCACAGGTTGTCAAATCCGGTGACCGTGGAGGCCAGCTGAGACATGCTAAGTCGCCAGCTCCTTGACGACCAAACCAGTGGTTCAGTAGAGTTTCATTCAGATAATTACGCACTTAGCGACACCAGTGAGAGGGTGCCCCATCTTGTTGAAAAATGAAGTTGTCTTCGTTCAGCCTCGGAAACAACCACTTTTATAACATAGACAGATACTGCTGATCATTAACCATGTTTCCATCAAAGAAGAATGGGTCGTAAACAGATGATCGGGATATCGCACAAAACACATTGATTTGGGGCAAATCTCGTGCGTGTTCAATGGCTGCATGTGGGTTCTGTAGACCCCAAATTCAAACATTGTGCTTGTTTTCATGACCACTAACATGAAAAGTCGCTTCATCACTGAACATGATGCATTGTGCAAAAGTGATATCATTGTCAGTAGCATCAAAAATCTCGTTACAAAATGCCACTCATTTGCGTTTGTCATCAGGACGCAGAGTCTGTAACAAATGTAACTTGTAAAGCTTCATAATTAACCGACATCTCAAAACACACCAAATTGCTGTTGTAACTCCCAACTCACACAACGATTTGATTTTGAAGGAGTACGTTGGAAAGCAGTTTGAATCCGGGCAACATTTTCGTCGGGAACACTATCACGCACTTCGCAAACTCGAGAACACAAAATGATTTCTGCTGTGGAGTAGCCATTTTAAACATGCGACGGTTACCACGTAAAACAGAAGACAGCTAACATCTAGTGGCTATTAATATAAACTAAACTATGTATTTGTTTCGCCAATAGCTGAGCCAAGGCACAGTGGTTGATAGTTTGGACAAAATAACTCTTTGTAATACATATATTCTTTTTGAAACACGATGTATTATCAGACATATATTATCAAACTAAGGCTATCTGAAAAGTAAGCTATATGAGAAAGCATTTTTATAGTCTATTCTGACTCTTCCATCTTAGTCCTAAGTTTGCGTTAATGCTTTTAACCATGGGAATTGTTTTCACAGTAGACATTAATGATAAAGTTTGATTAGATTGTTCACTGTCTTAACAGATTTAGAGCCTATGTTGTTGATACTGGACTTAGTTCAGCTTTTTGTATGTTTGCATTATAACAGTATTCAGAAACGAACATCATATTCAGTTATAATTTATTAGGTCATCTGAGGACATGGTTTTAACATGTTTACAGCAAATACTGTAAAAATTGGGAATGATGTATATGGTAGGGGTGTTTGCAAATGCCCATGATGGTTCTCTAAATCGTAATAAAAGCATTTTATCTTAAAGGATGCCAGCTGTACAGATACCCTATCTGTCTCTCTCTCTCTTTTTTAATGATATGCTTCAGCATATCATTAAAAAAACATGCTGTAACAAAATGCTGTAATCAACATGCTGTAACAAAATGAAATCCATATGCAACTGTTAAGAGTTGACAGAAAAGGTTAATTCATCATCATTAACTCTGCATCACCATTTGTAGGAAGTTGAAAGCTTTTCTGTGCTTGGCTAGTTAGTTCTGCATGAACTTAGTGATACTAATTGAAAGAGAACATGTAAATATCTATGCTGCTTTTCATTCATATGAAAACATTCTACTTTTTTTTAACTGTCTAGTATACATGGCGATAAGAAGTGACATGTGGCTCAAAGCTTGCAAAATTTCATGGATCGAAAAGATACAGCTCACTTGAGGTATTTGAAACAGATTTTCAAAAATTTTTCACCAATAAACTGGCTTATTTCTTTAGGAAGGGCATGAAAAATTATTAGAAATCTGGAAGAAAGTTATTGATTCAGTGAGAAATGCATAGTTGAATAAATGAGTCTTATTTTTTAGTTTTTCTTTCTTGAAAACCTACTTCAAAAAACAACGTTACATATGGTTAGATCTGAAAATTCTGTTCTCTTGCATTATAATTGCATATTCAAAGAAATGATTTTGAATTGCTGTCTTTAGAAAGTGATAAAATTACTAGTTTGAATTATGGTAATTTTATTGAAATATAGTAATTAAAATTATTAATACTGATTTCTGAAATAATACCATTTATACTTTAATTCTGTCTTAAATGTTGAATCATCAGTAATAATTTATTGTGAGTTCTCATATTATTATTATTCTCTTTTTTAAAATTTCTTTCTTTTTTTTTTAAATTTTTGTATTACAAGTGCTGTTATATTTCTTTATGATCATGTATACAATAAAATGTTTCATTATGCAAAAGTGACACTAATTTATTCTAACAGAGAGCATATGAAGAAGTACTATTATAATCTTTTTCTTGAGGAAAGAATTATGTATGCCTCCTATCTAATAAAATTTTATTAATCTGTAACTTTCATCTCAGTGTCAGTGAGCTGTTATTCACTTTTTTAATTAAAAATGTAATTCTTATTTTATCCTTTTATAAGTGTCATTTGACTGTCAAAAATAAATTATATAGTTAAGAAATCATTATATTATATGGTGGTACATCATAATAACTATTAATTAAGCTTTTTTATTTTCAACCCATTGTAGTCCTTAGCTCTTCCGCTTTATTTTAAAGTATTATAAGAGTAACATTTACTGTGAATGATGTTATAAATTTGTTTTAGAGAATGAAGTTTTTCTCAGTGTTTGCTACTACTTTTTTAAAAACCCTATATACATTTTTGAACACAGATACATTTTTCTTTCATGTATTTCTTTTATTTGCCTTGCTGTAATTATTTAGATATATTATATTATTATTTTTAATTATTTTTTATGGAAAAATTATTCAGTTATTCATACTTAATTTGATTACTAGTTCTTGTGTTTGGTCAGAGAAATTTTTCCATTTAGTCTTAGAAAGTCTGAGAATTTTATTTTCAGATGGCTGAACAATTTCTCTTCAAGCATTATTTGGAACAATTAAACTAGTTATTTAACTATCTAATTCCTGAGGCTGAATTTAGTATTTGAGAATGTTGCCTAAGGTACACTACAAGTGGTAGACTGGCATTATACCTGCAAGAAATGAGGGTGGACATATACAAATATCCATGCTTTCAAACTTGGATTGTAGGCTAAGGCAGCGGGTTTCCAGATCGCCATGCCAGTAGGGTGGCACGTGATGGAAATTAAGATGGAGTGGAAAATCTGTAAAGAGTTGTAACTTCCATATTTATGTTCAGTATACAATAGTAAAGATATGTTATTAATATTTAGATGTTGTTTAACTTTGCTTAGTGTTATTTGTAGCAGATGTTCTCTTCTTTTGAAGAAGTTGAGAAATTTTTTTATTTTTTAACAATGAAACAAATGTGACCCAAACTAGGTTACATTATAGATCTTGCTGTGCTATGCCATTAACAGTGTTACCCTATCCCATTTTATAAGGACACACTGGTGCTCAAAATTTCTAGATACCTTATGTTTTTGTAGGATTTCCCATTTACCTGGAAATTCATGGAAAGTGACAGAAATAAAAAAAAAAATTGTCATAGAAAGGAAACTATAAACATTTTTGAAAATTGTCGTATAACAGTATTTTTCCCTGAGAAAGTTAGAGAAATTAAAAAATGCACAGATCGATTCTCTCAAATTATAAAAATTTTATATTTTTGAATAGTACAAAATAAACAAAAATTACCTTTCCTCGACAGAAAGCAAATGAAAAATTACTGTAGTGTTCATTTTACTACGGAAAGTATTTTATCTCCTTCATATGTTATAAATTTTATCTCTTTTCCTCCTGGTAATGGGTTTTTCATCACTTCTTATCTTCAGAAATGTACTCTTCTACTATCTCTTTTTTCAGAAGTCTATCCTTCAGAAGTAAATAGTGTAATGTAATCCTTAGCTCTGTGTTTGGAAATCCATCGTTTTCTTTGGACTAAAAGTTAAAAAGTTTTCTAATATTATAAATGACATATTTCTCCACAATGAGTGTTTTTTTTTTTTTTTTTTTTTTTTTTTTAAGAATGGACAGTTTTTCCGGAATTTAGTTTTCTTGCCAAAAAATTCTCTGTATATTTTTTAATGTTGATATGCATATTTGTATTTTTAATTCTTTCATTTTCCTCACATCAACAAATAAGATAAATTTTCATAATGTATTGTGTTTTGTAGTAAATGTAAAGATTCCATTGCTTCAGTTTAATTTGAAGTTACATTATTTTGTTCTGGGGATTTTTCTGTTCGGTCAAGAAAAATTAAGAAAATTAAAAATTGGAATTTAGTGACAAACTTCTTTTCAAATGTAGCATGACTTCTAAATTCCTAATTGAAATTATAATTAATTTTCAGAAAAGTATCCAGTTGGGAAGAGAATATACTAATATTAAGTATACAGCAGAAGCAGCCGGTGCAACTGATCCTGTCAAAGTTGTTACAAATGCTTCAGCTTGTGCTACAACTCTAAGTCCGCCAACGCCAACAATGCCTCCTCTTGTTACTAGGTCTTCTTGTGAAAATTTGAAACCACCTGTGCCTCCAAGACCTAGTCCAGATTCAATAGTACCAAGGTATTCTTTATCTGTAATTCAAATATGCATTTGGATATTTATAATATTTGCCAGAGCTATGCTAGCTAAATATTTATCATTAAATATCATGTGTTAATATTGTAATTTTAAATTTGTAAATTATTTATGAAACATGAATCAAATTTGATAAGACTGACAGTATACTGTGTTTACTATAAAAAAACAAAATCACCAAGCATGAGTTGCATTTGACATATAAAAAATGCCACACAGAAATAACAGAAACCTTGTAGAAAAAAGCTAAATATAATAAAATTATACTCACATTTATTTTTTGCATACAGTTTCTGGTAGTTATATGCATGCAATTGCTATTAATATGACTTCGAAGCAATTTTGTTTCTTATATATTGCTGCTCAATAAATTCTGCTAGGTACAATTCAGTATGATTCTGAAGAAAAAAATAATTATATTTCATAATAATAGAGCATGCACAGATGGTCACAAAATGCATCTATTTATACAGTGTAACAGAATTAATGGTCATGTTTATAAGCAGTGAAGGACATGGAAAAAGTAACAATTTTCATAATAAAATGTGTAGTAGATTGTGAAATGTGAAGGCAACTAACACAGGAAATATGAAGATGATAGTTATTTTAATCATAGATCTTAATTAAAACAACTCATTATTTCTTATTATTACTATTTTCGTAAAACAGTGTTTGATATTTGTAAGAGTTGTTCAAATAAATGGCCAACAACTGCAATACATGCGGGACAATGATGATTGTTTATGAGAAGCAGATTGACATTTTTTAAGACTTTGTCACCAAAATTAGCATCACTGCTGCAGAAGCATATAACATGTCGGGCATCTGTCAATCACTTCATCA
The DNA here is from genome assembly GCF_044657685.1 of Stegodyphus dumicola. Taxonomy (NCBI): domain Eukaryota; kingdom Metazoa; phylum Arthropoda; class Arachnida; order Araneae; family Eresidae; genus Stegodyphus; species Stegodyphus dumicola. The sequence continues at coordinate 162,686,008 of NC_140778.1, forward strand.
TCAATATTCTGTTTGGTGATCATTTATTTGGATGGTTGTTGTAAATATCAAGCATTATTTCTTCTAAATATCCATCATTAAAATTACTTTTCACTTTCATGTTCTTCATACCTATTGTGTTTCTGCATTCATATTTCATGTTCTATCCCATATTGTATTACAGAAATTGTTACTTTCTGTCACCTTTTAAACTTATGACTATCAGTTCTGTTACATCTTATATATCAATGATAGAAATATTTGGAGATGCAGTGTTATGGAAGAAGAAAGGCATTTATTTATGCTAGAAACTGATTATGCGGCTCCTGGTTATTTTTTCTAATAATGTTGCAGTTTATTTACTTTTGAGAACTCCCATACATTTATTAGTTGCAGGAAGTATTTAAAAATGTGCAAAACATTTTTTGACTAAAATAATTTTATTGCGTGTGTGAGGTGCTAAGTAGAGGTAGTTTTTAGTCATAATCAACTTTGGTGATTGATCAGAGAAGCAGTAGTTTTCGTTCATGGTGGCCACTGCTGTATAAAATTATCAGATGGATATTTTTTTTTTTTTTTTTTTTTTTTCCATAAGGGTAGCTTTGAGAAGACAAAATTGAATAAAAATCAGCTGACTAAATTTAGACCATAATGAAAATCATTGCTAAATTTCCATTTCAGTTTTTAACCCATAAAATATGAGAACTAATATCTGTTTGCATACACTGAGATTCTCCTTTTCTTTTTTCTTCCCCCCCCCAGTAGTACTGTTTTTTTTTGGGGGGGGGATACATATTTTTAAAGTTGTGTTGAGTAAATTTATTGTCTACTTAATGTCCAATGCAGACACAGATGCAACCCTTCTAAAAAATATCATCATTATGAACATTTAAAGAAATTAGTATAATAAATCAATGTGTGTTTATATAATGTACAGTACAAAGTCTGTAATCCGGACTCGTTGGGACTTTGATGATTCCAGATTAGAGGTTTTTCCGGAATATAGATCATCAGTTTAAATCTGGTGAGATGACATGCAGAAATTATACAATTAAAAATATGAAACCATAATTTCTGAAATAAAGAGCAATTATGATCTAAAGGGTATCAAATTTTACAAAAAAAAAAAAAAAAAAAAAAAAAAAAAAGAAGCTTAATATTTATTTGTTTACTTTATTAGACATTTCTTTCAATGTGCGCATGAGTAAAGCATACATTACGCATAGTCGAAATTAGAAAATTCCAACCAGAAAACTATTTTATGTGTATTCCTGATATTTATAATGACGAGGCAATTGATTTAAATCATATCAAAGACGACGTACATCAAGATGAAATTCTACACTTAGTAAGGAATTACAAGCCGAATAAAATAAAAACATCTGCTCAGATGAGGATAGTGCTGGCAGATCAACTTCCAGTTCATTGCGCGCCATGATGTCACCCCCCCCCCCCACAGAGCAGCGTGAAATTGATAAACAGATTTCGGAATGGTTAGAGAAACAAATCGTTAAGCCAAGCTGTTCTGATTATGCAAGTAATATCATGCTAAGTAGAAAAAAATGCTGTTCATTTAGATTATGTCTGGACTTAAACAACACTGAAAACCTGGTGAATCCCTTTCCAAATATTTAATGGCCATGCGTGAAATAGCCAGTCGCGGTTCTGTTGATGATTCATCAATTCCTGATTATGTAATTAATGGGATACTCGATCAGAGTAGTAACAAAATTATTTTGTATGGACGTAAAACTATTTCTGAATTCAAAGAAAAATTAAAAATTTATGAGAAAATCCGTGTTCCAGATACGAAGAATAAGGGTTATTCAAGTACTAACGCACAAAATAAAGCACGCGCTGTACCTAATAAGAGTAATGAACCAAGGTGTTATAACTGTGGAAGTATGGGGTGCATAATGTATGTGCATTCTTTTGCACGCATGCATAAAGCATACAAAAGAAAGTTTGTGGCTTTCAGGTCCAGATTATAGATCATTCTGGATAATGGACGTCCGGATTACGAACTTTGTACTGCATTTACTTTCAGTAGTGAAGATTTCTGTTATTTAAGGAATTTACTTCTGCTTGTGAAAATGCCCATAAAATTTATACCTGTTGTTAATTAATATATATATTTTTTCTAGATTTAGTTTCAGAGAACTTTTCGTATCCAAGTTTCTTCTTGTAATTCAGCTGTTCTATTCTCCTATATATTTAAATGTGTTTTAAGATTTTATCGGAATTTACTAGAAAAAATCTGCATCAAAATTTATTATAAATAATTTTCTTACCATAAAAATCACCTAATGATTAACTCATGTTGCAGTGAATATTATGAATAAAATGCATAGTAAGTATAGAATTCTGTTTGCCAAATACTCTGTAAGATTAACTAATTGATATCAGCTTGCTTTGTATTGTAAAAGCCAGAATTAATTTTCATCATTTGTTTTTGATTTCAAAACATTAATCTGTTGTATGAAAATTTTACATGCTGTGCCATCTACATGCATAGTATAGATTCAGTTGGAAGAAATGCTCTTGTTTGTATTTCTTCATATTTTTTGTATGTTTCCTTTCAGGAATCTACTTCTTGTCAGCATTTTCCTTCCCTGTCAGTTAAAAATGCTTGACTGACTGCTCACATTTTCTTACATTATCCAGGTTGCCACATTTCTTTCTATTGTATACAACAGAAGCAATATCTTTATGTGTGCATTCATACAACTATATGCATTTCTAGGAAATTCAATTGTGTATCTGAAAACCTCAGCTGTTTTTTTTTTTTTATTATTTTTCTTCATGCTTTTTTCATTATGGTTTTTCGCCCACCAGCGGCCGAGCGGTAAAGTCGCTGAACACTGGTAGTTCGGTCCGAGGTTCGAATCCTGCGAACGGGCTGGCTGCATGGGCGTTTTCATGGTTTTCCCCATGTGTAACGTGTATACGAGCCAGTTTCCCTTAGAAAGTCCTCCACGAAAGGCATCCCTCCCCTTAGGCAGATAGCCCTAGTATGCTTTGCCATAACTAATACACCATTATGGTTTTTTCACCTTGAGAGAGTAGCATTTTTAATTCAAAATGTGAATTTGAAATGCTATTCTCTCAAAGTTAAATCCAACATTACACAAACCAACATTACACATCGGTTTCATATTTTAAGTAATTATGTCTTTCTTCTCTGTTTTTTCCAAAGTAGTTTAACACAAAATAAATAAATACAAGAGAAAAAAAGAGGTTGATTGGTTATTTAAATATATAAAAATATATAAAATTCTGAGCAAAGAAAAATCACATTTTTCTTAATAGCTATAATGCATCTCACTTTTTTTAATTAGTCAAAAATGTAAGATCATGTACCACTGTTAAAACTCCCTCTGATGAAAAGCATGGTAAGATAAAATTGTTTATATTCTTGCTTCTAAAAGTAAACTCTGCAGGAATAGATTTTAATTGTTTACACTATTATGGTAGTTTATATAATTTCAAGTTAATTTTTATTTATTTATGATTTCAGTTAATTTATTTTATTTATCTCTAAGATCTGTTGCTGATGCAGAAGCACGTGTGTGCAATATATAAAAGAAAAAAAAATGCATGTTGCCTGTATTATTTGCTTGTAATTAAATTTTAAAAAATAGCCACTTTTCTTTTTTGCTGCATGTTGTTGTTTTTGTTTTTGCTGCCTTTCTTAATTTCAGTTTCCTTAAAGGCCCCCCGATGAGCCCTTGCAATTGTATGAAAATATACCATTGAAGGATAAGCCTTTGGTAGTTCCTTTGACTGCATCATTCAACATTGGGCCTCCTCCAACAATAGCTCCACCTCCACCACCTCGAAAGTCATGACAGTTCCTAACTCCAGAATCTGATATTTGTGAAATAGTTTCTGTAGAAAGTAAGAAAATTACGTATTTTGATCTTATGACACGAGAGGTTATAGTAAGGAGGAATAAAAAGGAAATACATGAAATAAAAATCGTGATCAAGGCAAATATAACTCATACAGGAAAGCAGAATTATTTTGTGTTAAAATGTAGTTTGAATATTGGGGTTAAATTACTTAAGGTAGCACATTTGAAAGTATTCATAGGAGAGATGTCTTCACAGAAGGCTTCTTAAAAGAAATTGGCTTTTATTTGTGTTACAGATGAAAAAATAATTAAAAGCTTATGCAGGAAACCCTTTTAATTCTCAAGATACAAATTTTAAATCAAATACCTGTGTCAAGAATTTTATCCATTTGAGCATTGGTGATCCACTAATAAGTGTAAAGAAACATTTCAAAGTAAACATTTTCATCACCAAATTGAAAGTAATCACTAAACTGATTCCTTTTTAAAGTTGGAAAGATTCATGTTGTTATTTTTAAAGTTCATATTGTATATTTTTATTTTAATTTGAAAGCATTATTGCAATTAAAATGATTGCAATAATGAAATTGTAATGTGAATGATTGCAATAATGAAAGCATTATTGCATTTGTTACTTTTATGCATAATTTTAGTTTCTAATTTATTAGCATTCTAGAGCTAAAACAGTGCTGCTCATCATTCATTCTGAATATATAATAGTAACATTTTCTCAGGAAAATTCTCATAGAATATAGTTACACACTTTCAATTTGATTGAAATATTAGGATTAGTGGTTATTAAAAAAATCTACATGATTTAACAGATTTAACTCTTTGAATTAAAAAAAAATACCCTATTTTTTATTCAAGTGAACAAAATATGTCTATGTCATAAATAAGGTAAATTTAGCATTAGGGATATTTTTGACAAACGGTTTCCAAGCCAAAGGGACCGTTTCCAAGCCAAACACATATGTCTTAGCCATTGTTAATGATGGGATACACAAATCCCATATCTAGCGATCGACTTACTATAAGCACACCTATTATTCTCGAAAACTTTATTATATGAAATAGATTTTACATTGTAGGGTACAGGGTAAAGCATTCTTTGTATAACCCAACATTACACATTGGGCAACTCATATTTGTTCTTTTCTCTATGTTCATTTGTGTACAATGAGCACAGCTGCATCTTGATTTTCCAACTATTGGAAAATGATCCCCAACATTCAGAAGATTCTAAGTGCTTTTTAACCTAGCAATAATTTTTAAACTTTTAATGGGACATATATGCCTGGTTAGTAGTCAAAGAGTTAATCTTCTTAAAATAGGTTTTTTTTTTTTTTTTTTTTTTTTTTTTTTTTTTTTTTTCTTTCCATGAAGCCACAAATTGTATCCTGCATTGTTTTCATTGCAGGAAGCATACCTGGGATGCTTTTCTGGAATATAAACTACTGCCTCATTATGTTCTTATGAATTTTCTTGATATCTTGACATTTTCTTCCTTCAAATGGAATTTGATATTTTAAAAGAGAAAAATGTTGCAGGGGATGAGATTGGGAGAATATACAGTGGCTATCAGATCTACAAAATTTTGTGCATAGCCAAAAACTTGTGCATGCTGAGTTAAAGGGGTAAGTGCATTATCATGATGGAGTTACCCTTCACTGAGTGCATACAAATTACCCATATTAAAAAACAGACTTTCTTAAATACCACAGCACTTTATGGGAGTACATCTGAATTATATTATTCCAGATAGAAAAATTCATCATCAAAAATACTGTTGAAGTTAAAGAAAACAATCAACAGTATCTTCACATTGCTTCAACTCATTCATGCTTTCTTGGATCTCAGAGAAATTAGAATCTTCCATTGTAAAGACAGCCTTGGTTTCAGGGTCATAACTATTTAGTCAAGATTTGTCATCTGTTATGAGAATTTTCAGGAAGTTTTCATCATTCTTGCCATAATTGTACAGCTGAAATCAAATTTTGTTTTGTATCGTTTGAAAGCAGTTTTGAAGCAAACTTCACAGATGTGCATGGCATACTCAAATCTTCGCTAAGAATGAAATAAACTGAACCATATCTAATGTTGAACTCTTCAGCAGTTCCATAAATTATGATCTGATGATCTTTCTCTATTTCTGAAAGTACTACTTTGATGTCCTCTCTCTCTGTTTTGCTGCTTATGGGTCTTTAAGGATATTTATTACTTTGGATACTTTTTTTTTTTTTTTTTTTTTTTTTTTTTTTTTGCCATTTTGGAAATACAATATGTCAGTAAACCACATGTAGTTGATACACTTATTTTTGTACATTTTCTGAAACTTTAAAATCTCTGTAAAGAGTCAGCAATTTCAGCTTAACTTTCTATTCCATGATTACTGTGCCAATGAAACACTTAATGTGTTTGTTCAAAACATTCTTACATGGGTAGAGAGTTTAGGATATTATTGCATGGCCACACACTCAGCTTAATCCGAGATCAGTTTGTGACAAGTGGCTTCACTGTGAATGTTTTTGCTGTGACATGTGGTATCAGTCCCCTTTTTTTTCATACCTTGTCTATGAAATTGAATTACACCATTCAAGCACATATTTTTTCAATAAAGATTCAGGACACTTTTTTGGTTGATTTTAAAGCAGGATGAAACTTCAACAGATAGTTTATATAAATTACATATGTTTTTAAAAAAATGCGAAAGTGTTAGTCATGTCATGAGTGCATAGAATGTTTTTTATTCTAGTCTGTTTAAAATAAGTACAATTATGTTATAAAATGTTACATTTTTTCAACATGTGAACACTTAAACACTTGCAGATATACTACCAAATTCATTACCATATGTGTAATGCAATTAAATTAATTCTTTAACCAAAATTGTGTTAGTATTGGGGTGTTACCAGTATTGTTAGTATCTGCCAAAAACATGCATTAGTTATTTCTGTTTGAAGAATTTTTTTTCACTTCAGTAAATTGAGTATTGCTGCAAATCATACTATTTCAGCATTCTTAGTTAGTTTTCACTGTATTTAGTGTATTACTATAAATTTTAAGCAACAAAAAAGCTTAAAAAGCACAGTAATTTGCATATGAAGTACATCAAGTTATGCTAGTGCTGCTGCCCAAAACCAGACAAAAATCAAGCCATTTGAAAAAAAATATGAATGCTCATAATGTACTGTAATTTTTTCAAAAATTTTCATTTTTGATGTCTAGTGTTAGTTATGCATTCAATATGTAGAACGTTTTGCAACTGATAAGATAATAGTGAAGGATTTGAAGTTTTGCAAGTTAATTGCTTCAAACTTATGTTATGGATGAATGCAGTTTAGTACTATAGATGTGCTTTTTTCCCCTTGGGCTATTTTTTCCCCAAAGAAAAGAAAATTGTAATATTATTGTGAGAACAAAACGTACAAATATATATATATATATACCAGCATATGGGAAAATCTCTTAATGTTTATCATTAAGCATTGTGATCAGTAACAAGCTTTTCATTGTTAGGTTTCCGAGAAATCAAATCTTATGGAAATATATAGGTTGCTGATATTCCTAAACATTGAATGCTTCAAACGTCAGCCCTTTTTTATTTAAATGCACAGGTTAGACATTTTGTCCATTTTTAAAAGGTTTACAGAAAGCCCTTTTTTTGGAGGGGGGAAGCAATGCTTAGATTATCCATTATCAGATTGTTAAGTTCAGTAATTGAAAAAGAGCTTATCCCTTAGAGAACTAAGCAGTAATTGCAAGATATTAGCTCTTGTAGATGCAAAAGGATATTTTCATTATTTTTATGCTTGAATCTTGACTAACTTGAGCAGACAAAATGCAGTATGTAGGAACACTTTGTACAAATTTTTATACCCAAGAGATATTTCAGAGTGTTATCAACAGAATGAATGAATTTCTGCTTTTGCAGACATTTTTGCAAGTGTTATGATTCCTTGTATGGGAATTTTAGCTTATATGGTAGTGCACTGCATATTGCAGCGTTTGGCATCTTCAGTAAAATCTTGGGCTTAATTTTTTGCAAGTGAAAATAGGGAAAATGTGCATGGGGAAAACAACAGTGCAAGGGAAAAAGACCTTGTTTATAAAAAGAAGAATGTTAATAAAAATAGGCAGCACTGAATGGAATGTTGAAATAGACATTAATATACCCAAACAAACATTTCTCACCAACAGGTTTGCAAATGCTGCCCAATGTCACCAACAAGTTCACAATTTTTCAGTGAGGGTCCAGATTATCAGAAATTACTGACGGAAGATTGAGAGTAGTGAGCGTATTGGATATTTAGTGATGAAAAACTGAAAAATTATCACTGTCTGAAGAAACATAAACAGTGTCCACAAGTCAAACATAAACTGCATGCAGGTCGATTAGTATAGGCATTTAACGCTAGAACAGCGGAAAATCTTACCTACTGAAACGGCAGTAAGGGGTCAGTTTGACCCTTCGATGAAAGTACTAAAACAACAACGGAAAACAGTTTTAAATGCCATACCTTGCCACAAATATGAACTTTATATGTATTTCATAATTTATATTTAATATCACATGATAATTTATTGACTTTTTAAAATACTGTAAATGTTAAGAATTGATTTCAAATAAATGGTTTCACAAATTAAAACTAATCTTAACTAAAATAAAACAAAATTTATGTAATATATTTTTTTATGTACTTACTCAGAGGAGAATTCATTCTCTAAATCCAGAGATGTTCTCTAATGTTTCATTTATATCATTATATGTTTCATTTATATCATATCTCTAATGTTTCATTTATATATTATATGTGTAGCTGAATGGAATATGTAAAGCATTTCATTTCAGTTCTATTTAATGTTTAAAATATTAGAGATTACACATACATATTAAGAATTAATGCAGTTGATGCAAAAATAATTTTAACAATTTTTCCAGTGCATTTTCCGCACACAACTTCGGAACAAGATGCACAATATTCTTGAGATTTGTTTCCATTGCATCTCTGTACATGACACTTTTTTCTCTTTATATCCATTTTCTTTTCATGTGTTTTTTCTGAAGACTCAGGAAGGATCTTTGGGAGTTTTGTAGCCATATGCACCACTCTTAACTCCTCTCCTAATTTCAGTAGAAAATCTCTCCTGTTAATGGTGTTTCCTGTTACACTTTTATAAATTATCCAGGTGTTCAAAGCTGCGCAATCCAAATTATTGAAAAAAAAAGTACAGGCCATCGTCTAGAAGCCGATTTAACTGAATATTTTCGGCACATCTGATCACGAATATATACCATACTTTGTTGCATTGTAAAATGCTATTGAATCGAACAACTTCTTGAGACTGTCTTCAGTTTTTTACAGTAGAATGTAATGAGCTCTGTAGAAAAACGCTTTTGTTTCTTTTGCCTTGATAAATGGTAAATGTGATATTATCATGTTCCACTGTCGTCGATGAATAAAGATTACCATGCATAAGATATAGGAATTTCTCTACTGTTCTTTTTGATTGTGCGTACCATAGTTGTATTTTTTGATTTTAGCATTTCTGCTAATTTAACGCTAGTAAAATAATTATCCGTGGTAATATTCCTCTCTTTGTTTAAATGTGGCTCCGTTAATTTTATGACAACATTTTCAGACAAACATAATTGAAGATTTAGACATATATTGTGTAAATATACGCATAGCTTTAGATGGGAATAATTGTTCATAAACTGTAATAACTTGTCCTGGCCGGTAGCACATTTTGCAGTTTTCAATAAATTTGTTCCACATGTCTGATGCAAGAGCAAATTTATCAGTCTGTAATTGAGTAGATCTTGTCGTCTTTTCATAGAACCTTAAAAAATCGTTTTATTTCTTTGAATCTATCTTTTGATATAGTTTCTTTGCAAAATGGTATTCCCCATGCTTCAGACCACAAGGAATATAAATCTAAGCCTTTTGCTCCTATTACTCCTCGAACATACAATATATCAACAAAAGCATCTATCTCTCAGCCAATGATAACTTCCAGTCTTTATTTCCAAGTTGCCAATGAGCTTTGGATTATGTACATTTCTTTATACGCAGCAAGGTATCATCATCATCAAACAGTTTGTCCTCAGAAACACGACTCTTTGCACAAGATGGTTGGTCCTTCTGTTTCATTTAGAACATTATAAGCAGGAACACAGCCGCAGACTGAATTTTTGGAATTTATTTTATTCCATATCGTGTTATCAGGAGTTGTAAAAACAGTTTTGCAAGTACCCTGATCCATTTTTGCCCGTTTATTTCAGCTGAGTTCTTCGTTTACTTCACTGTCCTCGGATTCACTAATAGTTTGTGTCTGGAATTCATCTTCAGTTTCTATAGAAAAATTATCAATTTCACCTCCATCACACTCATTTTCAGATAGCTCCTGCTACAATTTTTTTAATTTCTTCATCCGTAAGACCTCTTTTTTGCTTATTAGGCATATTTTGTAAAAGTTGAAAAAAGTAGAAAAATATCTGACTATCAGAAAATGATAGGGAATATATTTTAGCATATGATTCTTACAGCGTAAAGGAAAGGTGATAATGAACTTGACGGCAGAATTCATATTACTGAAATACTGATTTGGGATTACCAAGAAAACATCTGTCCTAACTGTTATCACCTGCTTTAAGTAAGCTGAACTAACAACTGTCTGTAAAATAAACTATTTCTGAAAAGAAATCTAGGCATGAAAAACCCTGCATCAACCTTCTGTGCAGTATTTTCTTATAACGAATAGGTAATTGCAAACAAAGAGACAACAACTTATGTAGACATTACAAAGTAGTGAGACCACCCAGGTTTTTATTCCTCTGGGAGATAATATGAATACAATCGAAAAATCCTTAACAGTGAGCTTTTTTCATTTGTTATTTGACAATGCCACGAGCAGAAAGAGTGATAAAAGTAAAGAGGTCAAATTGTCCGCCATTCTAGGAATACATTCCAATATTTCATAAACTAACAAACCAAGAATGGTCATAATTGTTTTACAAATATTTGTTATCTATTTAGGAAAAGTCAAAAAATTCCAAATGATTTCTTCTAATAAAACAAAAGTAATCAACAGTCAAAAGTGTTCAGGGGTCAAAATGACCCCTATCACCATTCTAGTGTTATTCCTTCTGTGCAGCTCAAAATGCATCATCAAATTCACTTTTAGTGTGTATGTTCCAGGTTATTTAATCTTGGCAGAGGTAGCCGGCTAGGAACAAAGTGCACTTTTTAAATGAATTTCTAAGAGAAATGGTCTCATATTTACATTACATGGTGTGTAATGTAAATTAAATGATAAAAATGAGTAAGCAGCCAGTGATTCTTCTAAAGGAAATAAAACCCAGGCTAAAATTACCAGTACTCTGTTGGCTGCTAGTGGGCCTTGCTTATATCAGTGTTAATTTTGTTGCTTTTTTTAAATGTGCTACTTTACTGGATTTGATGCTATTTTGGGATTTTCAAATTGTGTGGTTCATATGATGATTATCAAAACTAATTTTTGCACTGATAGCTTCAGATTTAGATCTGAATGAAGTATAACTATCTTTTGTCGATGTGCTGTTACCTTCTGGCAAATAATTAGTGAGTGCTTAACTACTAACTAGTTATTTGCCAATTGGTTGGGAAAAAAGAAGTCTTGAAAATTTTTTTTTTTCCCCTATGGGTGAAAGAAAAATTGGGAATAATGTACTGTATTCTATGATTATAGCACTCATAGAATTGAATTTAAAATATAGCATATATAATGTGGTGTGTGTTTTGATAGTGCTCCCCCTTTTTTTCTACAGTACAAAGTCCGTAATCCGGATGTCCATTATCCGGAATGATCTATAATCCGGACCTCAAAGCCACAAACATACGCATGCGCATTTGATGCGCGCGTCCGCTACACATGCGCGTAAAGCCAATAAAGCGTTTACCCATGTGTGTGCTTCCAATAGTGAAGAAAGTAACAGAGAACGTTATTGAAAACGAAAAAATTTCGATTGACAATTTAATCGGTATTCTCGACACAGCAATTACAGGACTTGAACAATGGAACTTTGTAACTGAACAAGAAATTATGTCTGTTTATAGATTTAAAGAGAAAGTATTAGCACAAAAAACAAAGCAACTTAAAAAACTTACATTGATAGAAATGTTTATTAAAATAAACAAATAAATATTAAGCTTCTTTTTTTTTTTTTTTTTTTTTTTTTTTGTGTGTGTGTAAATTTTGATACCCTTTAGATCACAATTGCTCTTTATTTCATAAATTATGGTTTCATATTTTTGATTGTATAATTTCTGCATGCCGTCTTACCAGATTTAAATTGATGATCTATAATCCAGAAAAACCCCTAATCCGGAATCAGCGAAGTCCTGACGAGTCCGGATTACGGACTTTGTACTGTAGTTCTTGGAGAACTGATAAAAACTTTTAGAGGACAACTGTTTGTGAGTAAATTCAGTATGTAGACTTCATAACATATCCTTCCAAGTAGGGAATTTAAAGAAAGATTGTATGAACATTCTAACGAGTAAATATTTTAAACCTTCATGTTTGCCTCCTATGTTGGGGAAATTTGGGGGGGGGGGATTGGAGATATAAGTTTTGCTGCTATGGGAAATGATAGGCATTCATTTATTATACTGCATTGATATATCTTTGTTGTGTTATTTAGAAGGAAACTTAGTTTTAAAAAAATGCATCACAGAATCATGAAATTGTCGTTATTTTTGTTGTGCTGAATTTTTACTGTGTAATTCTGGTAACAATAATTCTTACGTTTTCCACCAGGTAACCACAATTTATTAATTTTTTAAATATGAGCAATGCAAAATAATGTTCAAATAAAATTCAAATGTGCATAATAAGAAACAGGCAACAAAGCAGGAACTTAAGTAAACTGTTAAGAGAATTAAATAGAATTAAAAATTGAAAGAATATGAAAAAAATTTCTGTAAATGCATGGCTCTTTTAAATGACTGACCCAATTTCAGATCACTGTAGTCTAAAAATTTATGAAAAAGCACAGAATGGCTAATCTTATATGAAATTAAAGTTTATATCCAATTTTTTCCCACAGTGTTCTATGCATGTTCCATTGTTAAGTTATGCAAAGTCAGGATGGTACTGAAAGTTTTTGTCATGCTTGCTTCATATTCTTTTTCACTATCTTTACAGTAACAATGAGGGTTTTGTGATGATGTAGATTCGAGGGCAAAATGTGGTGAAAATGCATATTTAATAAACCTACAAAGTAAAAGTTATATAATGCAAGGTCTGCCAACATAAATTCAAAGTGTGAGAAACAACTTTGCAAAGAAAATTTATATTTCATTTATGATTTTGACCTTAAATAATTGGAGATTTGCTTTTCTTATGTGATGAATGCTAATGGGTACAGGATTATTTTTATCTATCATTTTGAACCACTGTATAATATTAAAAAAAAACTATTTTATTTGTTGTTTATATTTGTAGTATTTCTTCCCTTAATGCAACTTAAGATATACGAAATGTATTTAATGAATATTAATAAAGCTGACTTTTTGTCATGTTGTTGTTTCCAAATATATTATGAGTTTCTGATATCGTTGTAGACAGCTTTGATTGGTTTGCATTTCACTTGACATTTTTGCTAAAGGGTCTTTGCTAAAACAAGCATTAAACTTCATTTAATCTATGCAATATTTATGTTGCTACTGCAAGCTACTAAGAACATTAAACACAAGGCTATACAAAATGCCTCCAGTTTGTAAGCTTACATGGTGATCTTTCTGAATGCTCTAACTGTGACCTCAACTGTGAAGTAAACTGAAAACTGATGCTCTCCTCAGTCTAGTGTAATTTTTCCCCATCCACTGAGAAGTTTCCTTTGAATTTATTTAATGCAGTCGATTGAATCTCTTTTATGTCTTCAGTAATGTTCGCTGCAACATCTTTCTGTTCAGACTTTTCAACAATCACAATTCTTCAGATTCATCAGATGAGGAATGTTCAGCGTTCATTTTTCAAAAGGTTGACACAGATTTTCATTTGGGTGCAGATTCTTTAGTGTAGTACAGATTGCACTAACAGATATGTAACAGCAGTTCTCTGGCAAAGACAGACTCTGAGGCTTTTCATGTTGCATTATACAAGAGATACTGATCGCCGCTCAATTAGGCCTCCGAGTAGGATGTTAGCCACATGGAGTTTAGGTGCCAGATCGCCAGAAGATACTAGGGGTATGACAATGAGTTGGGTACTGATGAACTGACCAAATGTAGTTTGGAATTTATTAAAAGATGACAGTACACTTTGTTTTTGCAAAAGACTAGAGCACACAAGTCACTTTGAGCAATCAGGAAGAGACAAAACTGTAATGGCATTGTTTGTACAAAGTTAAATTGCAGCTGGGCATAAACTAATGCAGGAGAACATATCATTTAAACTTATGGACAGTTAATTAAAAAATAATCAATTTAGAAACTAAGATATTAATGCTGAATTATGTACAGAGTTAAATATAGTCAACAGCATTGAGTATAGGGGGAAGTGTGCTGCTATATTTTTATTGAGGCAGGCAGCATATGGTTTGGCTGAGTAGGCAGTGGCATAATAGGTAATGACTGAGACAATTATATTTTGTGCAGATCTGGTGCTGCTAATGTTAGTGGCCCATGCTGACAACTTCATGGGAGCTGGGTTTTTTAAGGTGGTATCCTGAAGTCTGTAGGCAGTCAAATACGTAATGGTCTGCTTTTCCTTCCCTACCACATATGCAAAGATCTGTGTCATTGCACTGGAAGCAGTGCAAATATGCTGAGAATGAACCATGTCCAGAGAAGTATTGTGTCAATGAAGCGGTGCTGCTGCATAACTCTATTGATACTTTTGGAAAGAAAAAGAATTTCACTGCGACCTGTGAGAGCTGTGAGCCATCTTTTCTACCACTTTTTGAGCATGTGCTCCTGAGTGGTCCAAGTATCCAGGCTTTCTTGTGCTGTGTTTTTAAGGCTGCTCCTACCAGTTACTATTAGAAGAAAGTTGTCAGTGTAGGCAATTGCCTTTGTAGCCTTTGCATTTGCCTTTGTAGTTGTCAGTGTAGGCATGCAGTTTTAAACAATGCTCCGTAGTTGTCAGTAGTCGGAGAACAAAACTGATGCCAGGAAGTTAATTTGGCAGCTTTTGTGTTGCACTTATACTCAGCTCTCGCTCAATGATGTGCTAGCATGCAAGAATTTCTGAGCATTTCTTCTAGCACCCTTCTCCTTAAAGCTGTCACACAGCTGTGTTCTGCCGTGAGAGCTGGGAACCACGAGGAAGTGTTTTTGGCTGGGACCAGTGACTTATATCTATAACCTATAAGCATGTTTGCAGGTGCTTATTGTGCATTCTGTCATGATTGTGTATAAGAGGTCTAATGTGGATGTGTCATTACTTTTCATTAAAGACATTATTAGGTTGTTAACATGTGTCCTCAGATTTCTATAGAACTGTGTATGTCCTCTGTAGGAAGTTTTAAAATGACATTTTATTAGATATAAGATGGTGGTACCTGTTGAGAAAGTAATAATCTTGTGGTCTGTAAAAGAGGGAATATCAGGATTTGACCTGCTGAACAAATTTCACAGAAGTCTCTGGGCTGAACTTAAAACATTACAAAAGAATTTTCTTTACATGTGTATAATTATCAAGCTCTTCTTCTGGCTCCTGTCAAATGATAGAAACAATGTCCATTGGCAGTTCAGCCATTAAATGAGACACGAGACACCTAGTCTCCTTTGTTTACATTTGCTTTGTGAACCTGACACTCAAACGTCACTTCAGTGAAATATCGGATAGTTTGGAATAATTGCGATTCTCTTATAGACCTTAGGAATATTATTTCGAGAATTTAGTTCTTATTAGAGTTTGGTTGTTATTCTAATTCAAACTCTTGTCTCCCTTTCCTTGAGTCTACATTCTTTGTTTTCATTGAGCCTATATGCTGTTTGATCTGAGCTTCAGTAATTGACTCCACCAATGCCTCAAAAAATTTTTCATCATATTGAGGACTCTGTACGATGAGTTTTTAAGATCTTGTAATTTTGCATTGGGTTGGGGAACCTCTAAACTTAATTCTACAGACAGATTTATGAGGTCTTGTTTTCTGCCCTTCATCCAGGTATGATATTTTGCAAATTCAGAAAAAAGCAAAAATCAAGATCATATGATACAGTGCAAAATAAATATTGGCTCTACAATGGTTAAAATTTGTTTTATAAACAGTTAAATTATGCCTCAGTTACAAAGATTATGTGAGAGAGATAGAAAGTCTTATCTCAAATGCTGTGATTTCCTGAGTCCAATCAGATATGTAGGAACTTGCATTATCATGATGGAATACCACTCTCTGATGATTGATCCTCAATGGGTACTTTTTCTACCAAACATTATGAAAATGATCAAGCTATTGGTAGTGCACCTTTCCATTTAATGTTTGGTTCAGTAGTAGAAATTTATGGTAGATCACTTCAGTAAAATCTTATCATAATCTTGATATAATCTTTTGTGCATAGTATCCTTGTTTTGTTATGGATCCTGGAGATGCATGTGTTCTATAAATAATCCTGCATTATTTAATATTGTTTAAGGAAAACATTTTTTATGTTACTATTTGATGCAGAGTTCCAAATGCATTTCGCAGGTCAAGGTTTAAAACACACCGCTTTACTGTTCTGTGTACATCTTTTTCCAGTAAATCATGTGTCCAAATTTATCACAAATCTGAAGGTGTGATTCAGTTTCTCCAGTGTCATCTTATAACCCTATACTGCTGTGCTAATTCTGCTGTAATAATTTTGCTGGCTTGCAGGTTCAGGGGTATTCATGATGTTTTTATTCTGAGATGCATTTCACCATCTCTGAAACTCTTAAATCAATATTAGCATGTGTCTTCAAATCTAGTGTTTAATTTTGTAATAGTAAATTTGCCATATATACTACATATATGTTCACATTCTTCTGCCTGTGGTGCTTTAGATCATATTTGCTCAAAAATTAATGCTTGATATATACTTCTTTTTTAAATTTTAATTTTTCTTTCTTGCTTATTATTTACAAGCAGCATGCTCTGACAATATATGTGCCTTTTACTAGTTATAAACACTGGATAATTCCATTCTGCTTCCAACCAGTCAATGAGCACAAATTAAAAGTTTCCAAGATCTACTCCCGTTAAAGTGCTGAAACTTTCCTACATATCCAGAATTATCCTCAAAGTGGAATATTGCCTCTTATTAGTAAAATGCAGTATCCTCAAAGTGGAATATTTCCCCTTATTAATAAAATGCAGCCATTTGTTGGTGTTCAAATTGTTTTGTCCATCACCTGTATTCTGAGCAGAAAGTATGCAATAAGTAAATAGTGAAGTCTGTTAAATTTTTAAATGACTCTTGAAATAGTTTTATTTGAATATTATATCAAGAGACTGTGCTTTATTTATTTCAGTGAAGGATTTTTAGCCCAAAGAGCTCTTAGTCTCAAAATGACATTTTGTGTCGTTTCACTTCCTTCATTGGTTCACTTTTCAAACTGTTGCCATCAAATATTATCGCCACATATTATATTTAAAGAAACTAAATAATCTTCATGAATTCATGAATCTTTCTCGCATTGTAGGAAAACAAAACTGGTACCTAGGGCCATCCAATTTTGAATAGCATAGTCCTCCAATTGAACATGAGCACTTGGAAGCCTGAATTTTGAGTTTTGAATTTGTTTTATTATCTATTTCAAATTTTGTTAAACTTTAATGAATTACTGAATAACAAACTCGGCGATTTGAAAGCGAGCAATGGCAACACTGTACGGAAAACATTTTTATCTCCAGCACGGGAGACTCTGTATCGGAAAGTCTGAAGATGTGCTGTTTTTAAATACTTTGTGATATTGCTGTTGAATTCAATTTTATGCTGTTTAAGTGCAAAGAACTTGATATTTAATAAAGGTAACACACAAGGCATTAAAAAAAGCCCTTTTGTGAGTAATATAATTTTTTTTAATGTTAATAAGCATTTTTTAAATACACCATAGTTAATGCTTTCTTTTTCTTTCTTGATTAGATCTCCAGAAGACTGAAGTTGCCATTTAGCTTATCATTGTGCAATTTGTACTGAGAATGATTGTGTCACTGTGTATTTGCACTAAAGGATGAAGGAGCTAACCTTCTGCATTGCTGTAAAGCATTTGCAGTATAATACAAAGTGTGCATTATTGGCTATTTTGTAGAATTTATAAAAGTGCTTTTG
The DNA here is from genome assembly GCF_044657685.1 of Stegodyphus dumicola. Taxonomy (NCBI): domain Eukaryota; kingdom Metazoa; phylum Arthropoda; class Arachnida; order Araneae; family Eresidae; genus Stegodyphus; species Stegodyphus dumicola. The sequence goes on from NC_140778.1 coordinate 162,704,122, forward strand.
TATATATTTATGTTTGAAGTCATTCCACTTTGGACTTCTTTTAGCCTTCTGTAATTATAAATTTTGAGTCTATATAGAAATTTCTTTGGGCATTTTTGTTTTAGTTTTGGTAAACTGTTTAAGAATATGCAGTATTTTTCAAATTGCAATTCCCTACCCCAGGTCATTATTTATTTGATAAATTACAGAACCTTCAAGTCTTATTTTTGTTATATGATAGCTTCTTAGGAGCATTTGTGTGCTTTTCCTTTAGCTTTACTATATTAGCATTGTTACTAGAAAAGTTATATATTTGTATAATTTTCTTTATTTTTGTAAACTGTTACATACATTTTTTTAATGAAAAAAAGTTTCTATGGGTGAAATTTACAAGTGAGACTAGGCTGTTGTGTTACAGTGTTGTGTATAATTGTGTATTTTTATATTTTGTTTTTGTTTATTAAACCAAGTCAGAAAACATTTCATACATTTGAAATTCTCTATCTTTCTGTACAGAACTGTATTTTTCAAATGGGTATTGCATTTATTTATTTATTTGTAAAACTTTGCTCAGTTAATGGACTGCAATTGAAATAACAGATCATTTGGTATCCACTTTATATGTATTGTATTACCCAACTTAACACTGGGCCTTAAAATGTGGAGACTGTGCTCAAATTGTAGCTAGATGAAAATTCAAAATTTATGAAATGTATTGTGTGAAACAGTGGTCAGATCTTCATATATTTTTTGTTGGTATTAATGCCATTAGGCATTTATTGGCATGGTAAATGCCAACAAATGCCTAATGTTGGTAAATGAACACAATTTTAATGAATTTTGATGATTTTCAATAGGAATACTCCTGATGAAATTGAAAGCGCAAATAAGCAAAATTACTAATACAATGAAAAAGTAAAATAATGTTGAATCTTATATATAAATAAGGAATAAAGATAAAAATGTTCACATTAACAGTGATAGCCAAATATTATGCATTTTTTGCTATTTTGCTTTTGTGTGTGAATTATGTTTTCATATTATACAGTAATTTTCATATATTTTTATATCAGATGTATAATTTGTTTACAGCTTTAAAATAATTATTAGACTTGAAGAATTCTCTGTATATGCTGGGCTTAAAATTGTTTATCCACCAAAATTAATAACAGAATTTTTCTATTTTCTATTCCATTAAAATATAGTGAAGTCTGTCATCATGATAAGCTTTCTATGGTTGGCATAAAAAGTTCATTGTGTATCTGTTATGAAGGAGGAGGATCTATCTGTATGGTTTTCTTTTTTAAGGGCACATTCTTGTTTGAGTATATTCACATCTAGTTTATTGCTAGAGTACATTGCACATTAATGAAATAATCTTCAGATTGTCATTCCATATTGCTGCCTTGATTGGTATGATGATTAGTAATGCTGGCTATTATATCGTGGGACCCGTGCTCTAATCCCAGAGAAGCATAGATGTTTGTAAGTGGTATGCAGGCACTAGTTGAAGTACTGGTGAGACAAAATTCTAAATTTATGATTGCATATAAAAGCATATTAGAGGAAAGTAACCATAACAGTTAACTTTTAAATTATTCCTTTTGGATAAAACCAAAAAAAGAAGGGGGGATAATTATACTCTTTCTCTCTCTCTTTCATGTGTGCTCTTTCTTTCATATTTTATTTTTGTTCTGAAAATGAAGTATTTAATCTTATAACAAATAATAAAGCCAAAAACAATAAATATGTAGGAGAATGAAAAGAATTAACCAATGAAGTAAAATATTATATTTTCTCGATGTTTTATTTTTATCCAAAGTTAAATAATTTTGTATTCAGCTGCTAGAATAACATGTAAATACTTAATTTTATTAAAATAGTTGTTTATATTTCTTAACAGCATCAAAATATTATTGTTGATGAAAGAAATATTTTTTGATTTTATGAGACAATCAAAACTTCAAGTAATAATATTGGATATCAAGGTATATTGAAATAATTAAGATTATTACTAAAGATGTATTCTATTTTATACATTATCTGTACATTTACAGAAACTGTATAATCTGGTTATTTAGGAGCTACAAATGATAGTGCACTTTATGTGATTAGTACCTGAGGTTTAGGTTCTTATTTAGAATTTAAATCATTTTGTTAATATTCTTGTATACTATCTGTTAAAAAATCGCTTTCAACAACAATAATTTTTTATTGTATCTGCTAGCTACCAGACATATTTCTCGATTTAGGAATTAAAAAGGGAAACATTTGTGTGATGATCGGAAAAATGAATTAACAAGTGCTATACTTTGAATTCTAAGATAATGAGCAAAGTTTCAAACTGATTTTCAAATTTTTTAATTCAAATTTACTTTTTACTGGTGTACAGTGGAATTTGTATGTGGAGAATGTTTTTGTAAATTGCAAAGTTTTGTGGATATTGATTACCCCTGCCCCCAACAGAAAGTTGAAACTAGTATGTATGATTTTTCAAATATTAAAATTATATCGTTTAAAATATACTGGATGGAAAATAAAATAACATGCTACCAAACCTGAAGTTATAGCTTCAGTTTTTATTTTCATTTTGAAGATATTTTAGAAGGAAAAGAAAGTTTTTGCTATAAGATGGCATTACATAACATTTAATATGTGTAAGATGTTCTTCAAATAGTAGAATGGTCCAAATATTGTATCTTGGAATAAAGCTAGGTAATATATTTTATTTTTTCTTCTAGTGTAAGCGTTAGTCTTAAATTTTATTAACACATTTTTAAATGTTTTCCTGTGTATATAGGAGCGATGATTTTTAGCATTTTAAAGAAGAAAAGGTAATATTTTATATTCCAATCAATATACATTATTCAAATTTATTGTGGAATTTTTATTCTTATCCTGCAAATAAGTTAACAAGGTATTCATGTTTGACAGTTAGCTTTTGGTTTGCAGGGTATACTAATTTCTACATCTTAATTTATTTTGATATTTGTAATATCTAAAATAAACTATTTCAATTAATTATTTTTTAATTTAATTACACTATTGTGTAATAAATGAAAATCAGTTTTAAAGCCAAATGAAATAAAAAATTATCATTACTAGGGAGTTTGTTATCAAGTTGAAACAGGATACTCTTAAATTATAATTCAGAGAAGTTTACTGTTTCATAAGAGTTTTAAAATATGTCAGAGCCTTTTGAATATCAGTTTGGAAAATTTCGCAGAGCAACCCTCATACTTTCTATCTTGATTTCTCTCTTGATAGTAACTGGTTCTTGACTTAAGAGCGCAAGTTTTTTACAAGCCTAAGACACAACAAGCTTAGATTATTTAAGACCAATGACACAGACAGTGACCAACAACACAGAAGAGATAAGAGAATCACAAATACAAATTTTTATATGATTCAAACTGGCTTTAACTATTAGTTAAATTCCCTTCAAGAAAAGAAACTATAAATTCCTGGAAGGGAGATAGGAAAAATGGAGGGAATTGAAACAGCAAAAAATAAAGATTACATAATCAAAATTGCATGGGGCAAAAAGGTTAAATCTTGGCATCATGTAAGTACAGCAAAGCAAACAGAAAACTTTCCATATTGTTATTTATTAAATATATCAGTAATTAGTTATATTTAATTACATGTAAATAAAGAAACTTGTAGTTGAACCTCTATTAACCCTCTGAGTGGCGCTGTATTTTAGTTCCGTCATGAAGACCGGTATTTAAACAGTATTTATTAATTTAGTTTGTATAATTACTTATTTTAGTCTGTATTTTCATAAACTTTCATTCATTAAGATTATATTTACATTATTAAAGAAAGTAAGAAAGCAAAATATCTTAAATTATTAGCTATTATATGCCAAGTAGCTAAACTTCTGATAACCAGATAAACTCGGTCATAACGATCAGAGGGTTAATGGATATTACAATTTAGTAAACACTTCCTAAATTTCCAGATCCTTGAAATAAGAGATCAGTGCATTCCTGGACAATAGATCCCATGAATGTGTTAATGAAGGTTCATCTGCATTTATATGTATTAGATCAGTTTATTACCAAGACATATATAAATAGTATGTATGTATTTGTAAAATTTTTGCATTCACCTCTGTAATTATATGGCTAGACATTCAAGAACTATAGTTAGATATTTTGGTTTTATATATTATTTGAATCAGTCAGAAAATATTAAGTGGGATAACATTGTGACATGTGGTAAAAAGGAGGATGAAATGAAAAGTTTTAAGAACTACCAAATTAGATAAAAGAAAATACTTTGCATCTGAAATATAAAGAATTGCATTAAATTATAACAAAGCATACAAGGGCTATATTCCTAAAGGAAAGGATGCCTTTGCAAAAAAAAACTTTTGAAGAGAAATTAGCTCATAGTTGCATTGCATGTTGGGAAAATCACGGAAATTCTCATGCAACCAGCTCATTTGTCAAGATTTGAACATAGATTGAACTACCAGGATCAAGTGATTTTCTCTCTTGGTTGAAATTTTTTCTACTATCTTGTATATACTTCATTTCCGAGGTTACGGCCTTCTTTACCATCCTCTTTTTTTAGCATCATCTCTCCTGCCCTTGAGCAACCTCTTAAGTAGTAAGCTTCTCGGCCAAGGGGATAACGAGACCTTTTTTACCTCCGATACCACCAAATGTGGGCAGAAGTATAAATAAATAAAGCCTATCTGTTCTAGGATTATATATTGGACACAGCCCCCTAGCCTACCTAGCTGCCGAAGCTGATCACATGAATAATGGGGAACAGGCCAGTTTAACCACAAAAGATGGCAGCCAGCAGCCCAGCTGTTCTCATAGAAAATCTAAAGCTATTGTAATAATTAATTAAAATTTAAGCATCAAAATTAGCTAGTCTCCAGAAAACCAAGCCCTAGGTCTGAGTAATAAAAATGTTAGAAAAATGAAACAAAGTACTAAAATATGACCAATGAGTGACAATCCACTCACTCATCAAGCCTAAACTTACAAACCACACCAAAACGAACCCCCCTCCAAAAGAAGGTTTAATACATATGTAAAAACAACACAGAATTAAAAAAATCATACATTCATAAACATCCACATTAAAAAAAATCAAAATATCCCTATTATTTCTCAATTCTTGGTCTGCATGATCTTCCTGCAAAATCTAATAAATTTTTGATTTTCTCAAAACCTTCACAATATATTCTTCTGTATATCTCTTCCTTGCGCTCATGGTCAAAACACATTCAACAACAAAGTGCTTAGTGACCCCATATATAAAAGCTATTGTAGGATTGTCTGAGTAGACCTTTCCAGAAAAAATTGCAAGCTAGAATATTTAATCATTTTCATTACAGATTTAACTGTTTAACTAATTTGGGCATACACTGTGCAAGGGTTGCTATTTGTATTTCTGGCCTAATGTTGAAAACAAAAATTATGACTGAAATTTGTTTTATTGTTTTTCAAAATATTTTCCTTGAAGATCAATACATTTCTGCATGCGTTTGAACTAATTTTCGAAGCACTTTTACCACTCCGATTGAGGTAACTCCAAAGCATGCATTTTGAATGCATCAACCACTTCTTCAGGTTTCACAGATTGCTGATCATATAATTTATTTTTGATGTGCGGGAATTAAAAAAAAAGTCATTGGATGCAAAATCAGGGCTGTACAGCAGATGACACATCGATTCGATGTTTTAGTGTGTCAAAAATTTCTTCGTTTAAGCCAATGTGTGAAAGCTTGCATTGTCGTGATGAAGAATGATTCGCCTCTTCTACTTTTTTTTTTTTTTTTTTTTAATTTCTCTGATGACTTCTGGCAAACAATTTGCTCATGTACAATTCGGAATTGACTGTCCAGCATTGCTGTAATACCACTGTCGCACGTGGCCGGTGTGCCGAACAAACAGGCAACCATTTGCTTCATCCGCAAACAACTTTTGTTGGATTTGGCTCATCTTGGAAGAACCATACAGTCGACTGCTGTTTTATTTGAGGCTTATATACTAGATTCATGATTCCTCACCTCTGTTGATGTTATACACAGCCTTTGATGGACCTTGAATGTATTTTTCCAATATTTCCTTGCACCAATCGACACAAGCCTTCTTTTGAGCGTTTGTCAGATTATGTGATATCTATCGTGAACAAGTCTTTTTTTTATGGCCAAATGTTCATGTAATATCTTATTGATGCTTGTCATGCTAATGCCCTAAGATACCTCAATCTTATGGTATCTCACATGATAATCATGCTTTATCAATTCACACACAGCATCGATATTTTCTGGCACAACAACCGATTTTGGACAACCTTCACTGAATTCGTCCTGGAGTGAATATCAACTAAGACTGAATTCATTATTCCAGTTTTTTACAATGTTGTAGGATAATGCTTTATCTTTGCATAAAGAAGTTCATTGAAGCACTCTTGTCTTAATAATCCACATCAGAAATTATGAAAAATAAGTTAACGAGTCAGTTCCATTTTTTGCCCGAGACGAATTTTTCAGTTTACCATAAATAACACATACCACACTAAAATGACAAAATGTTCTGAAGAATTTATAGTTAAAAATATCAAACTTTCGATTAGAATTGTATGCGGTCACCTAGCAACACTTACAGTTGCCAAGGCTAGAAATATAAATAGCAACCTTTTTACTTGTGTTGCATCTTGACTTGTCTGTGTGCCATATATATAAAAGAATTTTCATGTTTGGTTACTGGCTTAAATATTTGTCCCTGATTAGCATATAGTGCTTCAAAAAGATGGCACTAATAGTCCATTGAAATATTGCCATATTTTTTCCCTAATTAGTTTATAAAACTGGGGGCAAAATAGAAAGGATACTAATAGTCCTTTAAAGCATTATTTGTATTTTAAAATTCCTTTAGTTAACACGTTTTCATTATGTTCATTTTCAATTTTGTGCTGTCTTTTTCATTTTAATGGAAGGTATTGTTAGCATACATTTGTAGTGATGGGAATTCTGATTGGAAATCAAGTATATCAAAATAGCAAAAGTAAATATAATAAAGGTGACTTTCATTCTGTAAAGCAGTTGTTGAAAAGTGATTGCAATAATCCTTCACCTGCACTGGTCAGTTAGGTTTACTTTTATTGGAAGTCTTGCAGCTCATTTGAAGATCAAAATAACTGCTGGAAAAGTACAGTTTATGATGATTCCATGGACTGATTTCACTGGATGTTATTCTTACAGAAGCAAGGTTGCCAACTGAAGTATAAAAAAAGTCATCTCGGCACCAGGGTATTATAAAAAATTTAATACTTGAATAATAATGGAGTTAAAGGCTGTCCACACCAACTCCATTTTTTTTTATCTATGTCTCATACCTTGCTTCAAATTATATCATTTTGAAAAACAGACCTGTAATAAACAAGAAAATGTGTGAGAGTTTAAAATTTCAAATAAATTCCTTTTCCCCCCTTATTTCTGTGCTTATAACTGTAATGTATATTTATGTATGCAATACCTGAGTATACCTAAAATGTTAGCTTTCACGAAAATAGTTTTTAGTTAAGAACACAGAACATATAAATTGAGGTAAGCATATTTTAAAGCTAAATAAGCAATTTAAGCTGCATTTGAATCTGTATAATAAAGAAGTAAATTGTTTCGACTAAATTGCCATAAAAAAAGAAACAGTTTAATGGTTATACAGTTATACCTGAAATTCGTGTCAATTAATTAATCATTTATATTTTAATTGTTGCATTTGTTTTACGCATTCACCTTAACTTTAGGACTTACATCTCCAACAAACATATGTTTAGTTTCTAATGTGAAATGATTTGTATGAAACTGAGAACCTAAAATTCTATGAAACTTCAATGATTTTTGTTACTGATATTGTCAATGAAGAATTATATTTCTTAATATTTCCTTTTATTTATCTGTGATTTGTGGATTGAATAGCTTTTTATTCTTAAAAGTGTGAAATATACTAGTTTATATAGTGTAAGGTAATTGTGATGCATAGAACTAAGATTTTTTATCTTAAACTTCTGATTACAGTCAAAAGTCGTTAATCCGGACTCGTCGGGACTTCGGCGATTCCGGATTATCGATTTTTCCGGATTATAGATCATCAGTTTAAATCTCGTAAGATGGCATGCAGAAATTCTAAAATTAAAAATATAAAACCATAATTAATGAAATAAAGAACAATTATGATCTAAAGGGTATCAAAATTTACAAAAAAAAAAAAAAAAAAGCTTAATATTTATTTGTTTATTTGTTTACTTTATTAAACATTTCTTTCAATGTAAGTTGTTTAAGTTGCTTCGTTTTATGTGATAATACTTTCTCTTTAATTCTATAAACAGACATAATTTCTTTTTCAGTTACAAAGTTCCGCTATTCAAGTCCCGTTAATTGCTGTGCCGAGAATACCGACTAACTTGTCAAACGAAATTTTTTCGTTTTCACTAACCTCTCTGTCACATTCTTCATGTCTTTATCCATTTTTTGGAGCAGTTCCACTTTTTGTTTGTTGGACATCGAAACACTTTCGTTTTGTAGATCCTTTGGAAGTTCCAGCATCGGAAATTCTATTTGACATAATGGAAATTTCAGGTTTACTTTTATAAAATTGCTCTTACAGTCTGCAAAAAATAATAAGCGAGATCCAATTCGAAGATTAAGGAACAACGCAATCATTAACATTAACTGAAATAGATAATTAGATAATTTTAGCTTACACCGTCCGTTATACATTAAACGCGCAGGCGAAAACGTATTCTGCACTTGCGCACACGCATATGCGCAGTAATCAAGGTCTTACGCGCATGCGTAAAACGCCTGTGCGCATGTGCCAACGCAGCGCATGCGCAGAAAGTTTTTAGCTTTGAGGTCCGGATTATAGTTCATTCCGGATTATGGGTGTCCGAATTAACGACTTTTGACTGTACTTCAGAATATCTAACTATGACTTAATTGAAGAATGTTTCTTTTCTTGAAATCTGTGATTATATTTATTTATTAAACAAAAGGAGTGCCAAGCTTTTCATGATATTTTTGATTGCGAAAATTATTTCTGATACAAATTAGAAATTAATAATATACTGTAAGTGTATTTACTAAATAAAATATTTTATATATTGAAAACAAATCTTGTATTTAAATGTTTTACTTTAGCAATAAAAGCTACAGTGTTAAATTTTTAATATCTTATATGAACTAAATGTTATAATTTATTGTATGTGATATCTATCCGTAACTATATATATATATATATGGCCTAATAATATAGCATGACATGATGCACATGTAATGCTAAAAGCCAATTAAATAATGTTTTGTCTATTTAATGTTATCTATAAATTAACATTTAAAATAAAGTCAGTGTTTAGGAAAAAATATAATTACCGTAATTTCCGGAAGAAAGGCCGCATCAGCGTAAATGCCGCACTCGAGAAAAATGGCGGGAAAAAATTTAAAATTACACAGAAACGCCGCTGTAGATTAAATTGCGTGTGACATCGTCATGGGCCGTATAGATGCAAAAACTCAATCTAAGTCCTGATATATGACATACCAGTTAAGAAAAATGCATGAAATGAAATCATAACTCAAAAATAAATTAAAGGTAAGAAATGTATAGCTTCTGTGCCGTTTAGAGACATTTTCAAAAATTTTCCGCTCCCTAATTAAAAACTATCCAACAAGTACTTGTACCCAAGCTGATGGGATCTGTATTTAGCAGAATGCCAAGAAAAATCCATTCATGCTGAAGAGGAAATACGTCAGAGTTTGTTATTGCGAGGCAGGTGGAGTCGTGTCCGCCTTTGAAAAAAATTGCAGAAAAGGCAGGGGTGGGGAGAGGATGGTTATGGAATGGCAGAGGAGAGAGACTATTCAAACTGATGAGAATGTTGATTTGAAAGGAGGAAGAATGTTATTGTTCTGAGATCTCGTTTAGGGTGAATAAGGCGTGTAGGTCCGTTCAAGGGAAAGAATGTAAACAAAATAACGTTCGCAAAAAGCAACTGAGTGGTCTTTTGTGTGGGAACAGCACCAGTCTATGCACAATGACAAGACCATCCAAACAACGTACAATGACCATCATAGGAAATATTTTATTTTTAGTGCACCTAAACGCCACACCCGCTGAAAATTTAAGTTTTAAACACGTAAACGCCGCGGCGTTTCTTCCGGAAATTACGGTAGTATCATTAATGCAATACATTAATTTTTATTTAGTGATTTTTATACAGATTGTAAAATGATTGACATATACCCATATTTGAAGAAGGAAATTGTTGAACTTTTTTGCAAGCTTTGTTGAGCAAATTCTTTAACTTTCCATAAACTAAAATTCGTTCATTCAATTATTTTTCAATGTACTTTTTTAATGAAAGAATTTATCATAGAAATATCTATATAATATTTTTAATGCTCACAAAATCAAAATAACTCAAACTCTAATTTTCAAGTACTTCCAATTATTTTTTGTGTTAGTTAATAGTAATAAAAAAACTGAACTAAGCAACATGGTAAAAACTGCTGTGTGTTTAGTAGGAATAGTACAAGATAGCAAAAGAAATTTTATAAACTTTCTGATCAGCTAAAACTCATTACTTTATTTTACCTTTATCTTGTGGTACCAGTCCCCAAAAGAGATGGATATGACCTGTAACACCTTGACGTTTTTAATTCTTTTGATTATTCTTGCCCCTCCCCCCTTTTTTATGTATCAAGTTCTTATTTTATTTTGTAATTTTTTGTGGTACTGTTCCGTTTTAGGAACCGTAAAAAATTACAGCTAAAATATATGAGCAACGCCAAATCTAGCAAATGGGCTCATTTAACCGCACACCAAATCTAGCGAATGTGCCGAAGTGCATAAATTTAGATAGTTCTATATTTATAAGTCGCCATTGAAATACTAGTTTAATTTTTTGATTCTTTTCTAATAATGCTATGAGTTTAACAATTTGGGAATTACCTAATGACGAAAAGTCTGCAATAGAATTTTTTCAAAGAACAGGCATCATTCATGATAGAAAATTATGTTTGAACAACCACGAGATGACATTGTGCTTTAGCGGTAACTCAGTAGCGAAATGGCAGTGCAGGAAAGAAACCTGTAAGAAAGGATTAAGAAGAAGAAAGGCAATAAGAAAAAGGCTGTAAGAAAGGATATGGAAGTCAAAATTGGTTCGAAGGATCGAAAATCCCCTAACCGTTAGGTTCATCTGTTTTTGGTGTCAGGAGATGACATCTATTGAATTTTGTGAACTCCAGTGAAGATGAACCACAATACAAGTGTAAACTGGAACAGTTACATGCGTGAAGGGTGTGCCGCAACTTTATTTACTCAATCTAACTTGAAAATCGGCAGATGGGGCAAAATTATTGAAGTAAATGAAAGCCTTTTCAGTAAAAGAAAGAATAACATTGGATGGGTTCTTCCGCCACAATGTGTTTTCGGCGAATTATGCAGAGAATCAAATTAAGGTTTCTGTCTAATCTCTGTTCCAAAATGATCGAAATGAAAACTTTGTTCAATGTCATAAAAGAAAATATCGCAGAAAGAAGCATTAATTATACATATGTGTGTGTGATTATGGCAAAGCCTAGAGGGCTATCTGTCTAAGGGGAGGGATGCCTTCGTGGAGGACTTTCTAAGGGAAACTGGCTCATATACACGTTACCCATGGCGAAAACCACGAAAACGCCCATGCAGCCATCCCGTTCGTGGGATTCGAACCTCAGACCGAACTACCAGTGTTCAGCGACTTTACCACTCGGCCGTTGGTGGGTCTTATTTATACATACTGCTGGAAATCATACAAATCGGTTGAACTGCAAAATACCAGTTTTTTTAACATTTAAAATCTTATCACTAAACCCTTATCACTAAACCTTATCACTCTTATCACTAAACCCTTAATGGTTTCGTTCATTTTTCTTTAGCCATTGCTCTTTCTTAATTAATTCAGTTTTCTTAACAAAGTTGTGGAGGTAATTGCATTAATTTGCAAAGGTACTCCGGAAGCCAACGCCTTGAACCTTAGGCCGTAATTATTTTTGGCAGCACTGGCATGAACAGTAGTTTGTCGATTTTTTACGGCCCTTATAACGGAATTGTACCTTTTTTATTTCTCATACGGTTAAATTCTATTTGGTGAAAAAAGTCTGTAAACTATTTTCTGCTACTTTGTGTATTTGTGTATGTAGCTATATATTGAATGATTGCAACTTTATATTTTATTTTCATAAAATTTAGCTCATGATAGTGGTCTTTCTATTAACTTATGATATGCTTTGGATAATTTTGTATCCACTTCTTCAGACTCCAAAGCTGTTAGAAATTCAAGAAGATTAAATCTATTTTTTCTTGATTATTTATTAAATTTATAATTCATTGTGATAAATTCAGTTAATTGCAGATGCTGGCTGAACTTGCTGAACAAGAAATGAGATCAAATTTTTATTTCTTTATACATTTCTACATGCATATGTTTTATAATATAATCCTATGATGTAAATGGGACAAAGCAAAAAATATACTGCAAAGAATCTGTTGATTATACTTTTAAAAAAGTAATACATTAAAAATGCTTTAAAAAAAGTATAAGTAAAAGCCCTTTTTAAACTGGCATCCATTAATTGTACTGTTCATAAAAATTTTGTTGCTAAAACATACTACAAACGTATTGTGTTAGAAATGTCTTTTAAATTATACTAATAGTAAATTATATTAGAAATAACTCATTATAATTATAGGTAAATATGTGTAAAAATTAAAGTAAAATAATTTGTTTTTAAATAATTTAGAGGTAGTACTGTTTAAGAAAGGAGTGACTGAATTGTGTTAGAAAGATCTTCTTACAATAAACGTGAATAAAAAGCAATAAAATAGTTATTTTAGATAAAGTGTTGGTTTATGATAGCTGAAATGTTATACAGTACAAAGTCTTTAATCCAAACATCTATAATCCGGAATGATCTATATAATCCGGACCTCAAAGCTACAAACTTTCTGCGCATGCGTAATGTTTACGTTTAATGTATAACGGACGGTATAAGCTAGGCTAAAATTATCTAATTATCTATTTCAGTTAATGTTGCAGATTGCGCTGTTCCTTGATCTTCTAATTGGATCCGGCTTATTATTTTTTGCAGACTGTTAGAGCAATTTTATAAAAAGTAAGCTTGAACTTTCAATTATATCAAAAAGAGTTTCCGATCCTGGAGCTGCCAAAGGATCTACAAAGCGAAACCATGTTTTGATGTCCATCAAACAAAAAGTGGAATTGCTGCAAAAAAATGGATAAAGGCATGAAGAAAGTGACAGAGAGGTTAGTGAAAATGAAAAAATTTCAATTGACAAATTAGTCGATATTCTCGGCACAATTACAGGACTTGAACAGCGGAACTTTGTAACTGAACAAAAAATTGTCTGTTTATAGAATTAAAGAGAAAGTATTAGCAACTTTAACAACTTGCATTGAAAGAAATGTTTAATAAAGTAAACAAGTAAATATTAAGCTTTTTTTTTTTTTTTTTTTTTTTTTTTTTTTTTTGTAAATTTTGATACCCTTTAGATCATAATTGCTCTTTACTTCATAAATTACAATTTCATAGTTTTAATTTTATAATTTCTGCATGCCATCTTACCAGATTTAAATTGATGATCTATAATCCCGAAAAACCCCTAATACAGAATCGCCGAAGTCCCGACGAGTCCGGATTAAAGACTTTGTACTGTATATTTCTTGAACGAAATACATTACTTTAGAAGAATTGGAAGTCTTGCTATAAATAGGAGTTTCAAATATTGATGTATTATTTAGAATATTTTATTTACTTATGAGATTAACAAACAATGATACGGATTGTTGCTGAAATAATTTAATATGTGGGATGTATGGCTGAGCACAGTGTATACATAGTTATGGGTAGAACATTCATTTCAAAGCAAAACTAAAAATTTTTAATTTTCTTCTATGTTGCACCATTTCCCGTGTGCTTCACTTAACTATAGATATAAATTTGCAGTTTTAACTCAAATATAGTGAGCTAATGTTTCATTGATTCAAGTATTAAATTTCTAATTTTTGTACATGCTTTGTATGAGTTTTTTTAGCATTATAAATTTGTAAATCAAGAATCTTTTAGAAGCCTGTTATTTTTAGCAAGGGGATATTCCAGCTGATTACAGATGAAACATATAATTAATAGTAATAATAATTAATATTTTTTCCTTTTTGTAAAATAAATGAAGCAATTTTTTACATTACAAAATAAAAGCAAATTTTGATAACTAATTTCACTAATTTATTGTACATCATCAGTGAAATTTTTCTGCAGTTTTTGACTTCTGCCAATTTTATATTTATTCAAAAAGTTAAAATTGATAGAAATCTGAAAACAATATAAGCTAGTAAAAAAAAATGTAGAATACATTAAGAAACTTTTTTTAGTTTAAGCATATTTTTAAGTTTTGTTCATGTGTATAAAATTTAAGCATTCCATATTGGCCTGAAGATAAGACAACCTGATAAGCATGCATCTTGCATGTCGAAGGAATAAAATTATATTGTCTAAATACCATATCTTGATGTAAAACTAAATAAATGAATTTTCTTTTGATGCAAAATTTAAGTAGTTGATAAATTATCTTAATACATTTCTTAAATATTACTGAAGTGATACTGATGCCTTCTAAGGATGTTATTTACAGCATTAGCATGCACCCGTCCTTCCAAGTGCTATATGTTACATCCTAGAATTTCACTGGGACTTATTTACTTGGTTCACACAACAGTATGTAGAGTTACTGTGAAGGCTTAAGAATCATTTTTATCACTTCTTGCTGGTAAGCTCATAAACTTCCTATTAGCTTTCTACAAGATAATAAAGGATATTGTGAGTACTGTATGATATTTTATAATACCCTTATAATAAAATTTAGTTATATATATGTAATGTAGGAAAATATAGTTTTATGTTCAGGTTAATTACAGAACATCAAATGAAAGAATTCTTTTTTCTAGAATTTTACATCTTTTTTCAGAAAAAGTTTATGAAACTTATGATGCCTCGTAATTGCAGCACTTTCATTCAATTTTTCTATATTTTTTTTTCTTTAAATTATTAAGCAAAAATGCAAAGCTAGAAGCCTTTAAACAAATTGCAGTTTTGTTTAAAGTACTAATTGCTGGCTTTTAAAATGTTACTGTATTTATCAAAGTGTTTTAACAATTCTCAGGATCCAAGCACAAAAATCAGTGTTATAATGCATATGTCTGCATTTTAATTCTTTTCAGCATTTTTATATATCTCTAGTTGGTTATTGATACTTTTTTAAAATTAATAAAAATTTCTGTAAAGTTGATTTAAATATGCATTTACATGTGATTGTGCGCAATGATAAAATAGAACCAGAAATATAGATATTTTATATAGCCTGGATCCAGTTGGATCTAGATATATTTGCCCTAATGACTTTTCTTTATGCTAATTGTGATGAATGTTATGTGACATAGTTAAAGTTTGTGTTTCAGTGTTAATAAAATACACTTAACTGCTATGTAACATTCAAGTTGGTAAAATATAAATTCTATTGTATATAAATTGTTTTGCCTAATAAATATAATTTCTGAGAAATATCGCAGTATTCTTTGCTTTAACTAAGTCTTGAATGCAATCCATTAAATTATTGACATTAAATTGTCATCTCTATCAACATTATATTCATATTCTAAGTCATTATTAGAACAATTTTATGTTACAGTACATATCAATTTTTAGTGAAATATAAATTTATAAACATTTTTAGCTGATTTCTTATTCAACAGGCAGAATACTGCATTTCTTGCCTTATCTCACAGTCAATTATTGTAGTTATTTCTGTTACCGATAGACTGTGTTCAAAAGAAATTTAAAAAAAAAAAAAAAAATAGAAGATTAACCATTGTAAAATAGAGAATGTTTCACATTCCTTGGGAATGTTATACAGTACAAAGTCCAAAATCCAGACGTCTATTATCCGGACCTCAAAGCCACAAACAATTTTTTTTAACTGTTTGATTGCCACGCAACGCAAAAGCGCTGCGTTCATTTGCCTCGAAAACCGCCCCACAGCGCTTTTTCGCTGCGAGTTTCAGTGTGTCTTTGTTGCTCCGTGGGTGTCAACGTACGTAGTGACTGACTGACTGACTGACTGGCAGGTTATTGCCGGCAATGCAGTCCTGTGAACTGCGTATCCGGCTCTATCAAACTAGCCCCAATGGCGACATCACGATAAGTCTATCGTCACGTACATACAGTAAATAGGAGGTGGCAAAAAAAAAGGAGGGGACCGGCATCATTCGGTCAGGAGCGCTGAGCATTATGAACAGAGGTGGAGATGTTGTCATGTAATACAAACAAACTATTTTCATATATATACAAATTTATCAAGTGGGGAAGTTCGAGTTACAGACGTGGGCCGCGAATGGACGTAGGTCTTTATCTTATCCTCCATTAATATGACATAGTTGAAAGTCAAAAAAATATTCATGTGATCACACTTAAATGCCTTATCATAAAAGTGCCTATTAAGTTTGCGTATGTGCTCCTCAAGTGTATCCAGACGCAAGTCATGGTGAAGAGTTAAGTTACTGACATACATATGCGCGTTAGTAATAGTACGAAGCACTCTATTCTCTATTAGTTGCAGCCTTTTAATATCATTTTTACGTATCGTCGACCAAGCAGGCGATGCAAATGTGATGACTGGCCTAATAGTAGTGAGTTAAATTAAACGCTTTCTTCTCAGGTCAAGACTTGAAAACTTCCCTAGAAGGGGCTTTAAGCTATTAATAACATGGAACGCCTTTTTGCGAACATGTGTGATGTGGTCCTTCCAGGTAAGCTGTTCATTAAAGACTACCAAGATAGGTGGCATTTCGAACTTTTGGGACAACTTCATTAAATAATGTAATATTCTCCTGCACAGGCGTCCTGGTGTGTTTTTGTCGCACTGTGATCAAGTTAGATTTTTGGGCGTTTATGGATATTCTCCAATTTGCGCACCAGTTCTCAATACTAGGCATGATGTTCTGCAGCTTACGAATAGCAAAATTTGCATTTGCGGACTTAACGGCCAAGGCCGTGTCGTCCGCGTAACATCCCAGGAAGAAATTATTATCTAGCTGCGACCTAGGAAAATCTGCTACATACAAAAGATACAATATGGGACCTAAAATGGATCCTTGAGGGACCTCTGCATTTATTGGCCTGACGCTGGAGTGATCTTTTCCAATAACCACCGTAAAAGTTCTATCTTGGATGAAAGACGCAATTAGCTGAATTAGCTCTCTCTCTCTATTATAATGGATTAATTTGAAGATAAGTCCCTCATGCCAGACGCGGTCGAAAGCTTTCGCCACGTCTAGCATGAGGATTGCCACATTCTGTTTCTTATGAAGTGCGTCTCCTCAAAACTCTGTAAGTCTTACTAACTGCTTTGTGGTGGATAACTTGCTTCGAAACCCGAACTGCTCCGGGGGAAGGACGTTCAGATAAGGCTTTAATCTGTTAAATATAACTCTTTCGTAAATCTTTCCAAAGCCTGGAAGCAAACTGATAGGCCTGAATCCATCAGGTTTTGTTTTATCTTTGCCGGGGTTTGAAAGAAGTATGACCTTCGCATGCTTCCATTTAACGGGAAAGTAACTTAACTTTAAACTTGCATTTATGATGCTAGTAAATATCGTGATGCAATTGACAGGCAGATTTCTAATAGCCGTGTTACTAATCATGTCATAGCCAGGTGTCTTTCGTCTCTTTAATTTCTTAATAATATCCTGGACCTCAGAGGGCGATGAAAATTTTGGGAGATTTGTGACTGACGGCGCGTTTAGCCAGTCGCGTAAATAATCGCAAACTTCGTAGGTAAAATCAATATTACGTGGGATGCGGTTTGGCATAAATTGCTGTTCAAGGTGCTCCGCCAGTACGTGTGCTTTTGCGTTGTTAGTAGTGGCAATATTGTTGTCAGTATAAATGGGCTTGTTGCAAGTAGCAGTACCTTTAAGGTTTTTAATAAACTTCCATAGCGAACCGTCCTCTGGGTTTAAATTCAAGATCCTTTCTTCTCAAACCTCATTTCTATGCTCAGCAATTTTCTTTTTAATGAGCCTGTTTAATTGATTTAACTCTCTCTTAACAAGAGGACTCCAAGTCAAATTCCATCTTTTCCTTAGTCGGTTTCTATCTTTAATTAAGTTCCTAATGCTCTTCGGCAGTCTACCGGCAAATTCCTCCTTATTAACCTGACGAGAGGCGTTATTGACTGCAATATTTATGCTGTCTGTCAAATTATCAATGGCTGCATCTATATCATTTCTGGTTCTTAGGACTTCCAATATTCGGAGGGTTCACCTGCAAGATGTCTTTGAAAAGGTTCCAATCAGTAAGATTAATTTTCTCGCAGCTTCTTTCTTTGGTCGTACCAAATGTAACGAGGACCGGCAAATGATCAGAAGTCAGCTCATGTACAACTTCAGTGAACATCGGAATTGAGGTGTTAGTAAGTAGTAAGTCGAGGATATCTGCCTGATGAGTATTATCAGGACGATATGTAAATTCTGCAGGCGCTTCTAGTGTAATTGTTCAAAAAGTCATACAGGGTTTTCCCGTTTTTATTTGTAGAACGACAACCCCATTCTCTGTGCTTAGCATTGAGATCGCCTGCTAAGATTAACTGGTTCTGTTCAAGACAAATATTCTTAAGAATATCTTCGTTGAATTTCACTTGAGGAGGATTGTAGAAGGCACTAAAATAGATGGTACCCAGAAAGGGTAATAAAACCGAAACTGTAACTAACTCGTGAGAGTTGTTTCTATCCTCGGCAATTAAGCAAGACTGAAGGGAGTTTCGAACGTACACCGCAACACCCCCCCCTGTGACTCAGCCTGTCGCAACGATATGTACGAAAGTTGTTGATCCTTGTGCTACTACACGGAGTAGCGTAGGTCTCCGTAATCAGGGCGATGTCAACTTCATGATCAAATAGAAAATTTTCAAACTCCATTAATTTATTTTGAATGCTGTGCGCATTCCAATACACTAATCTGATGGGAGCCTTAGTAATGGTGTTATTGGCCATTATGTTCACCGGATTTGGGAGTTTCATCAATTAAATTTTTGGCGTGTTGTAATTGTTTTGAAAGTAAGAAGCCGGAGCTTTTAATGACACTTACTAATTCCGCTAAATCCTCGAAGACCTTTTTTGCTTCTTTGATAGTGTCCGTGTAGAGGCCAGCGGATAAAGCCTGCGCAAATGTTTTATTTTCGACTACACAGCTTGGGAAGGTCTTAACCTTGTCTTGTTTCTTCTTAGGGAACTTTTCACACCCCCTGAAGTTCGAAGTGTGTTCTAATTGACAGTTCGCGCACTTCGGGGGTTTCTCCTTACTTTTATTTAGACATTCATAAGAATAATGTTCTTCCGCGCATCTCACACACTTGGGTGTAAAGTAGCAACCGGCCTGGGTGTGGTGGAACCCCTGGCAACGGTAACATTGCAGGGGCCCAGCCCGATCGCGGTAATCCTCAATTTTGGTACCAAGTCCACATAAATTAGTGATATTATAAATTTCTTTCGATTCGTCTTTTTTGGGAAGTGTAATTAAGAATAATGGTAACTTTATAACGTCACCGTTACGCCTACGGGTCATCTGCTTAATAGATTTAACAGTAAAGTTTTGAGCTTCGAGTGCGTCTTGTATGTCATTGATTTCAGTATCAATCAGTAAACCCCGGATTACAACCTTTAAGTCTCTATCCTGAGGGAGTATAAATGAGTGGTGTTCAATTTTGGCAGCACGAAGTAGTCTAACAATGACTTTGTAGTCATTAGCATCCTTTGCAAAAATTTTAATACCTTTAGGGGTATTTTTACTCGTGACATCTATATTTCTCTCAATGAATGTGTTTCTTAAATTTTGAAAATTTTTATTACTAACTCTGATGGTAATGGGCGGAACTCTACTTTTCTTAACAAATTCCGCTTCAAGGTCATCATTTTGCGTGGTAGTGTCTATTTTTGAAGTGCTAATCTGCTCATTAGCAGCAGAGGAAGTATCCATTATTTCGTTATCAGCTGTATTTGCATTTTCTACATTCTCTTCAATATCAGAATTTTTAGCGTTATTCATTTTATCCTCATCATTATTGTTCACCTTAGAAGGAGATTTAGTAATATTTTTATTTTTACCCGTACTCTCTGTGTTGCTTTTAGCGGGTGCAATATAGGGTTTAGTTAAGGGAGGTAAGTTACTTATAACAAGTGCTTTGTGCTCTTGTTTTGATTTCATCACCGTCGCCTTAACAGTAAGACTACGTACATTTTGATCGCCTCGCCTTTTCCTGTAAAATTCCTCATCGGAGCTTACATCTTGATCTAATGTTATTTCATGATCCGAATTAACCTCAGAGTTTTCATTCAACTTTATAGGGCTACGAGAACGATCGTTCTCACTGTGTGTAGCATTCCTGTCATCTTTATGTGCATCAGTGTTATGTCTAGTAACTCCACGTGTGTCACTATCTGATCCTGCAATGTAATTTTCAATACTTGCAAGCATTTGTTGATAAAATTTATAATCGCGCTCCTTATCACTCGCAAGTGCACCAGCAACGCTACGTACCTCATCCAATTCAGCTAGAAGCTGCTGAAAATCTAGCCTTACTCTATCCATGATCAAAACGATAAAGGAAATCGAAGCGCCCAAAAACGCTCAAAAGAAACCTGCGCCCTGTATCAGGGCCCGCTCGACGGCGTCTCGGCAGACAGATGGGCAGGCGGAAAACTCACTGGGCTCCTGACGAACGCGTAACTATGATGAACGCGTAACTGCGAAAGCTATGGAGTAATTAAGTAAGCTAAAAATCCAGCTAAAAATCAAATAAAACAAATCAGTGCTAAACAAACACCAATAAGCAAGCAGACGTTTTAGAGCAACGACGTGATAAATCAATTCTATGGCGTTGAGTTGAACCGAGCATCCACTAAGCCTAGCACGTGGCTGTACTCATCAAAGTGTGAAATCATCGCAGAGACCGACAATTTCAGATCGAAAAGAAAGCACAAATTTGTAGGCTTGTATCCCACACAAGGCCTTTTTACAGATCTCAGAACGCAAGGTTCAACGAGAATCTAACCTTTTCAGAGCGAGATACAAGGAAAGCTAAAATAGTAGATAAATCAGCAAGGCTTAGCACAGAGCGAGGGGACTGAGCACCTTCACGCTCAGCGTCTAGCAAGCCGATGATACGTAGTCTGACCTCACGCGTACTTTGTATCCTTTAATTTCCTTTTCCCACTATTGCCGTGTGTAGCTTGCAGATAGCAAGCTGTATACCGGCTGTCATAAATTAAAAAGTACATTGCAGGTATAGCAAATGCATGAGTGTGTCCGGAGGACAGATGCAAAATGAAAGAGGGTGTGACTACTTTGTCACGTGAGGCTATAGCGGCGTCTGGTAGGCTGGAGAGATGCTGGTCCAAGTTTCAGGTACAGTGTGCATTTTTACAAATATTCAGTGCATAAACACATCAAAGTGCATTTTTCTCACAATTAGAAAGACTATATACAAAATAAAATATGTATTTACAAAGTAAAATTACGCAGGGAGTCCAGCAGAAGCAGTCAAAGATATCTTTTAGTAGAGGTCTTTTGATTGGCTGTTGAGATGTGTATGCGAAAATCTTGAAAAGTTGCTATTTACAAAATATTCAATTGCAGAGACATAAAAACATATTTTCCAGTAAACTAGAAGTTAAATTAAATAAAATAAAAGAAATTTGAAACTAATAGGAGCAGTGAGAGATCTACATGCGACATGCGACGGGGGACGTGGGCACCACCCCTTTACCGTCGGTTAATTGGTGTAGCGCCACGTCCACCAATATCTAGAGTTGAACCTTGAGTCTTTCAAAAGAGCAATTACATGGCCATACAAGGGCTGTTAATATTTAGTATTACATTCTTGTTTGCTGGTTAACATATTCTATGGATAACGTGATTTACAGAGTTACATACTGACTTTGTCTCTCATTTCCGGCATACAATGCATATGCATTACCTGAATTACATTAATCTTACATTGCGTTGGATTACTTTTGTGTACAATTACAGTTTTTAGCTGTACATTTCAATAAATATACCTACATTACTTGTAGATTGCATATAAATACAGTTTGCATGTACAGTTACATATGCCAATATTACATGTGCCTTGCGTTACATTATTTTTATATACATACATAGTCAGGCACGCCTGCTTCACATATTACTTAATTTTACCTACACTGCTTAACCTTAGGTTACATATACTTGCAGTTGCATATAGATACATGCAGATACATTCTCATTAATTTTTTAGATACAAATATTTACAAACATAATAGTCTTACAGGTTACTTACATTACATGTTATTTGGGTACTTATTGCATAATTTTCCAGTACATGAAATAGACATTCCAATATATACATTGCTTTGCGTTAGACATCCTATATCCCTTATTCATAATACAAAACATATATGTTACCCATGCATTTTTATTAGACATTTCTGCATTTATATTGCATTACTTTAAATTGCATAACTTACTTATACATAGCTTACTGATACACAAAAATATTTACATATATTACACTCCCTTACATTACTTTGCTTACAGATATATGCACTTTCATACATTCGTTATGCCTACATTATATATCGGTTCATTATATATGGTCTTACGGTATAATTTGCCGAAATTTATTTACACAGTACATGCACATTGTTAAATGCAACTGACTTTCCAGGTATGAATACAGGCAGTCTTTATACTGTGAGTTTCTAGTCTACATTATAGTTTCTTACAATTCACTTGAATGACAGTTTTCCTACATTGCAATACATGTCCTTTTTAAAATGCTTAAGTTGTTTTTACATGCTGGGTTGTTCTATGGCTGACACAAGTCTGTATCTAAGTCGGACAGTCTGTCCATCAACTGTACCAGCTTTTTAATAAAGTGCCGCTGTTTTATCATATATTTACAGGACGGCTGGCGATTTGTTTGAGGGAGATTGATATGCAGTCCTTCTGTTAATGGGCATGACGTTAGATAGTGCTCTGGTGAGCCTGAGTCGCCGCATGCACATTGACTTGTGTGACTTATGCCACTCTTGAAGAAATATTCCGGGTAGGGCCCATGCCCGGAAATGAACCTTACCAACTGTGCGTTCGCTACATTTCGGCTAGTGTCCACATAGCCGATGAAGTAGTGGGTCCTTCTCCCTGTGGTGCATTGGTCCCATTCGTTCTGCCACATGCCAGTAGCCCTTAGGCGTAGTGTCTTCTTTAAATACGAATGCGGCCATGGGATGATAATTGGTGCATCAGGCGGGTCAGTTGTTGCCTCTTTGGCGAGTTGGTCGGCAAGTTCATTGCCATAGTGACCAACATGAGCCTTTATCCACTCTAATTTTGTGCGGTACTGAGGTTACTTCTAAGATCTCTCTGGATTCCCTGTATAATCTCCGAGGGATGATCTGCATTCCAAATGGCATATAACGATGATAAGCTGTCCGTTTTAATGGTGACATGGCTATGCTGGTGCGAGTGCAGGTAGCGAATCGCTTGTGCAATTGCCACTGCTTCGCTTTGAAAGACACTGTTATGTTGTCTTAACTGTCCCTTCCATTTCTCGACTGCGTTGTCTTGTTTCGTGGCGACATAGGCGCATCCCACTCTTTCGTCCAATCTAGACCCGTCTGTATAGATGGTCATTTCCCTTGAGTGATGAGTTGCAGTGGGATTAATTGAGATAAGTATCCCTTTGCCTTTCTCTGCCGGGTGGACGTCAAGAGGGCAGAAGTTTGTTTCGTACTCATCCGGGTAGTATGTTTCATCGTCAAAAGTAACTGCCTTCTTAAGTTGCAAAATGTGTTGGCGTGCTGCCTCCTCCTCAACCCGGATGTGCAGGGGAAGGAGACCAGCAAGTACGTTAATGGCATCGGTGGAGGTGGTGCGGTAGGCCCGTGTGATTCCCAATGCGAATGGTCGTTGTATGCTGTTAAGATGTCTGACCTTCCTTCCTTGCATTGGGTAGGCCCATACTGCGGCAGCATACGTCACTATCTTCTCGATGACTGTCGTGTACAATACCTTTTGAATATGGGGGTTAAGCCCCCATTTGTGACCATAAAAGAGTTTCATTTGTTTGGCTATGGCTGCCGTCCGGAGTTTGAAATCCTGCACGTGAGGGATCCAAGTCATCTTATGATCAAAAGTGACCCCTAAATATCTTAGCTGGTCCACTATCTGCAGGCGTTGGTTGTTAATCTTTATGGTGGGGCGTCTTACTAAGGATCCTCCTTTTTTCGGAATTAAAAGGACTTTTGACTTATGTTCTGCAATTGTGAGCTTAAGTTTGGTACACTGGTCATGAAAGATCGCGCAAACTTCATTGCAATTTTTCTGTAATTTTTCTCGCGTGGTACCTTTACGATAAGCGCCGCGTCATCCGCGTATGCAATGATTTTAGTGTGCGCCGGCCACGTCGCTGTCAGTACTTCATTCAACGTTAAGTTCCATAAATGCAGCCCGGCGCACGATCCTTGCGGACATCCTCTAGTTTGCACCTTTTCGATAATGCCTGCATTATGCACCGCTAATAGCTTCCGATCCTGCAGGTAGTTGCTTATTATACTATATATGTTACTTGGGCAATTGGCCCTTCGTAATGCCTGCTTGATAGCCGGCCACCACAGCGTATCGAAAGCATTCTTTAGGTCTATGCTGACCATAGCCGTGTGGTGGCCGCTGTGTCTATTTTCCAGAATTGCCTCCTTTATATTATGGAGGGCATGCACCGTCGATGAACCAGTCCTGAAGCCATATTGGCTGCTGCTGAGATAACCGTTGAGATGCAAGTGGTGGCGCAGTCTGTTGATGATTAGCTTCTCCAACACCTTCCCCATCGCCGACAAAAGGCAGATGGGTCTGAATGATGAGGCTTCTGAAGGATCTCTGTTTTTCTTGAGGAATAATACCACTTGCCCTATTTTATATGGTGTTGGAAAAAGTCCTACTGACAGAAGCTTATTGAAATAGCTTACGAAGAATGTAGGGTATGCCTTTATGGTAGCTTTTACGATTGTGTAGTCCATGCCGTCTGTCCCGGGGGCTTTCTTTCGCGGCAGACTTGCCAGCACTCTCTGCAGTTCTTGAAGCGTGAATTCCGGATCTGCTTCTGTGTCTACACTATTTGTATCTGCTCGAAGGGCAGCTTGTTCGGCGGTGTCTTGCTCTGCATCGTCCTGACTGAACACAGTATTTAAAACTACAAGCAGTAGAAGACTTTAGTTCGTAGTCACGTGGGAGGTCACCCTCCCGTGCCTTGACCCCGATAGTGGCTGCTTAACTTTAAGCGTTTCAGTTTTCCAAGTAAACACAGGGTAAAAACTTAGGTTGGAAAGTTCTGATTTGCATTGAGGATAAATGCAGTAAATGGTCTAAGGTGCCTGTTTTCGTGCAATATTTCATATTCAAAGAGGTTAAATTGACGCATATGATTGCAGTCCTGGGCTTCTCTGAAGAAATTCCGATTTTGCTTTGCGATGAACTTATCCAAGGGGTCGATCTTGAGGTCATCTTGTAGACACTTATTTGTCATGAAATAGTGAGCATTCGTAATAATCCTGAGATAGCGGTTCTGCAAAACACATAATTTATTGAGGTCAGTTTTCGTCAGGGCGGCCCGCCCTGGGGAGGCGTAAGTCATGATCGGTCTGATCGCAGACGTGTAGATGAGCCGCTTTTTTCCCAGGTCGAGAGTGGAGTATTTACCAATAATTGGGAAGAGACATTTGATAATTTGTAAAGCCTTATCCCTGACGTAATTTATATGGTTAGTCCACGTTAAGCGATCATTTATAATCACTCCGAGGTACTTGGCATAGGGAACAATTGGAACAATTTCGTTAAATAGATAAAAGTCCTCTTTCGACAGGTGTGTTCCTTTTATTTCTGCGTATGAGGAGAAGTTGAGATTTGGCTGCGTTTATTTGGACTTTCCATTGCGCGCATCATTTTCAATGCTAGGAATGATATCTTGTAGTTTTTTGATGGCGTGATTCATATTAACCCTCCAGGCGGCAAGGCCGTATATATGCGTTCGAAAATAATGGCTCTCATAGCGGCAAGGCAGCATATATGCGTCCAAATATTTTGGTCCTCATGGCGGCAAGGCAGCATATATACGTAAACCTAAATTTTGGCACGAAACGGCAAAGCAGCATATATACGGCCTGTCTCAGAATGCCCTCCCCTCACTGCTCTTAATGTAAACTGACAGGTGATAATTTTTCTCTGCGTTAGGTAATTGAGGAGAGGAATCTATCTATTCGCTGGGGGCAAATGGGTTTTATCGTTAGGTTTTGAATAACAGTTCGAAATAAATAGCTCGTTCAAAACTTCCAGCTGTTCCAGATGTTCTGTGCTTATACCAGCTATAGTAAACTTAAATGTTTATATATAAATGTAAAGAGAATTTTCATTTTCCAGCCTAATTATTCTCCAAATTTTAGATGCAGTTTGGCAAAATGTAATTGGAATTAAAATTAAAATTGCAAGAAACTGCAACAATATTTTGAAATATGTGATTTCAATTATATTGCAATTGTAATTAGCTTCGCAATTACAATTAGAAAGTAAGTACTTTTTAAATGCAACAATAATGTATGTAATTGCATTTTAATTCTTAAGTCTTACAATTACAATGCAATGATAATCACAAACATTATAATTATATAATCTAATTACAATTAAAAATTTTATTGCATCTAATCACAACTACGGTAATATTAGCTAATTATAACGTAATTTTAACTGCAATTGCAGTTGGTAATTATAACTACGCAATTAGGAAAGTAATTGTCTCTGATAATTAGAATTACTTAACATAGTGAAATTGTGATGATAATTGTAATTCTAAGTGTAGTATGCAATTGTAATAAAATTATGCAATTACTAAGTAGTTATAGTTAAAAAGTAGCTGTTTTTTTAATTACAATTACAATTTACGTAATTTCATTTAAATTACAATTACTCTATATTTGTGAAATCCAATTTCATATTCAATGCAACTGCAATCATATAATCTAATTACAATTAGACTGTCATTGTAACTCCAGTAAGTAATTATAATAATGTAATTAGGATAGCAATTGTTTCTGATAAAAGCAGTTACGTAGCCCAGGAAAATCATGATCTTAATTGCAAATGTAATTGCAGAATGCAATTGAAAACACATAGTAATTGGAATAATATTATGCAATTATCTTGCAATTACAATGTAACAATTTTTAATTACATATACAATTTACTCATATGCATTTTAATTATAATTGCATTTTAATTGTGAAATCTAATTGAATAAACAGTATAACTGTAATTATATAATCTAATAAAAATTACAATGCAATTGTAATGACCTCTTAATTAAAATTGCGCAGCAGATGATTGTAACTATTTAATCAGAAAAACAACTGCCCCTTATAATTTCAGTGACATAGGCTAAGGAAATCGTGATAATTTTTGAAAATTACAGTCAATAATATTATATTCGAAATGTTTCTCCATTTTGGATAATGTCCCTCAGGGGGCTCACTTTTGTGAGTACGGGTGTGGCAATCCCGAGGTACCCTAGCCCTTCAGGTGATCATCTTCTTGGTGAGACGGGTGTCACGATCCTGGAGCCCCAGTGATCTATCCTCTTTTCCGTCTCCTCTCCTCTTGGCTGGTACTTTTTCCCTTCCCTTCTCCCTCGTGGTTTCTCTCTACGGAGTTTGGGGCTCGTCACAAGAAACTGGAACAGCCCTTGTTTCTAGTTCTCGAGTGGCGAGAAAACTGCCCACGTGTTTGCCGTGCGTGGAGACCCGTGTCGCTGGAAAGGAAGGTCCTGGTAGTTGAGGGGCGAGGTACTGTCCCCAACACACTGCTTTGGCCTCTGCTTCAGCTAAATGGGAGGCACCTTAGTCGTCCTCACGGGTGTCAATCGGCTGGTCACTAGTCCTTGTGTCAGTGGCTTGGGGTCAAGCTCTCGGGAGTACCTGCTTTCGGGAAAGCCGACTGTGGGGCTTCAGTTTGCGTATAGGTCCGGCTAGCCCTAACACAGGAATCTGTTCCCTTGTTGGGCTCCGTGGTGGGCGGGGCCGTCGGACCCGAATCTTTCTTCTCTTCAATATGGCTTCATCACATATATATTTAATTAAAGATTTCGAGGTCACTCCAGTTACTCAAGTCACTCCTGTAACTCAACATAGTTCTGAAACTTCTACTGCTAAACCAGTCACTCAACCTAGTTCTGAAACTTCTACTGCTAAACCAGTCACTCAACCTAGTTCTGAAACATCTACTGCTAAACCAGTCACTCATCCTAGTTCTGAAACGTCTACTGCTAAACCAGTCACTCAACCTAGTTCTGAAGAGTCTACTGCAAAAAAATTACGTACAGATTCAAATAAAAAAAATCATAACAATAGTCCCCGTTTCCTAGTCATCTCTAGTCCTTCTGGCGAAATGCATAAGATGTCTCCTTTCGTAATAAACAAATATATCCTATCTTGTATTGGTGAGCCGAGAAATATAAAGCGTCTCCGCTCCGGAGACTTGCTTATTGATACAAACTCAGCCACCCAGTCTGCTTCTTTACTTCAGATAACTAAACTTGGGCAAGCGAATGTCACTGTAACACCACATAAGTCACTCAACTATTGTCGGGGTGTAATCTCAGAATTCGACCTTCTGTATGTTTCTGAAGAAGAGATCGCTTTTGAGCTCTCCGAACAAAATGTCTGCGGTGTAAGGCGGATCAAGATGCGTAAGGAAGGTAAGTTGATAGACACGAAACACGTGATCCTTACCTTCAACACGCCTGATCTGCCTAAGAATATTAAGGCCGGATATCTAAATATTCCTGTAAGACCTTATATTCCAAACCCTATGCGATGTTTCCAATGCCAGCGTTTCGGCCATTCTAAGACGTCTTGTCGTGGCAACCTCACATGCGCCCGATGCTCACAGATTGGCCACGATTCTGAAAATTGTACCGCTGCGCCTCTTTGTATAAATTGCAAGGGTGAGCACCCAGCATTTTCACGCCTGTGCCCAAAATGGAAATTGGAAAAAGAAGTGCAGACTGCAAAGGTTACGAGGAACATCTCATATACCGAAGCCAGAAGATTAGCCCAGAGCACACAGCTTCGACCAAATACATCATATGCCAGTGCTGTAAAATCATCTCGTACAGTCGCCACCCAAACATCAACAGGCACACAGACCCTACCAAATAAACCCCAACCGTCTACATCCAACAAGAAAAAAGAAAATGCGACCCATATAGTACAAAAGAAAGAAACAGTTATTCAAAGTAAGCCCAAAACTACTACACATAAAATATCCAATAAAAATAGAAGTCGCAGCAATAGCTCTCTTGATGAGATGATTTCTGAATCTGCGGATTCAGACTTTATGGAAGTCGAAGAGGGTCTAGAAGTTCCCAGGCATCTACTTCCACGAAAAACAAAAGAACAGCACAGAAAAAACAAAAATCATTCATAATGGCCACCCTCATGTCATGGAACTGTCGCGGTTTCCACCGAAATTTGCTTGACATCAAATCTATTATAAATGCGTATCATCCTGTGTGCTTAGCTATACAGGAAACAAATCTGAAACCGGAACACCATGCAAAACTTCGGAGGTTTTCTTTCGTAAGGAAGGATAGCCTTGCAGGTGAGCGTGCCAGTGGAGGAGTGGGTCTCCTCTCCTCACTCGATTATCCCTCAAATGTACTTCCTTTGACGACATCCCTCCAAGTTGTCGCTACTCAAATAAATTTTGATATTGTTGTTTTATTTGTTTCTTTGTATTTGCCTCCAAATGAGCGCATTTATCAGCAAGAATTAAATAATCTAATAGAGCAGCTGCCTGAGCCTTTTATCATAATAGGAGATTTTAACGGCCATAGTCCACTCTGGGGTAGCAAAGATACAAATTGCCGAGGAAGACAAATTGAGCAGATGATCGAAGATCACAGCCTTTGTCTCCTAAATAATGGGCAAGATACGTACTTCCATGAGCCTTCAAGGACATTCCACGCTCTCGATCTTGCCATCTGTTCACCATCTCTGTTGCCATTTTGCACTTTTAGTGTCGGAAATGACCTGTACAACAGCGATCATTATCCCATTTTTGTATCTCTTGCACGAAGAGGAGCAAACCCCATGTCGAGACTCCCTCGGTTTATACTGGACAGGGCAGACTGGGAACTCTTCTCTTCCATTGCAGAGCTCAGAGATCAAATGGTAGAAGATCGGCATATCGATGACGCTGTGGAAGCTGTTACTAATACTATTATTCAGGCAGCTATGCTTTCGATTCCTAGAACTTCAGGAAAAATGCTTAAATATACGAAACCATGGTGGAATCGCGACTGTCATGAAGCACTGAAAAAACAGAAAAAAGCATGGGGTATTTTTCGTAGATATCCTACTCTGCGAAACCTCATAGCCTATAAAAGAGCCAAAGCAAATGCACGAAAAGTAAGAAGGCAGAGCCAGAGGGATTCCTGGATTTCATATGTGTCCTCAATAACATCCTCTACGCCTAGTAAGCGGGTTTCGGAAAGAGTTCGAAAAGCATGCGGAATGTATAAAGACCACTCACTTTCCTTTCTGGAAAAAGATGGCCGAGTGATTAGCTCCATAGAAGAAATTGCAAATACTATTGGTGAGACATTTGCTGCCATTTCTTCAAGCAGAAACTATTCACCTGCATTTCTCTCTATCAAGCAACACTCTGAAATAAATCCCATCGCATTCACCTCTTCCAAATCTGAGCCGTACAATAGAGACTTTACTATGGTTGAATTAAGGAGAGCTTTGTTGCAGACACATAGGTCTTGTCCTGGTCTAGATGGCGTGTATTATGAAATGCTAAAGCATCTGTCCTATAAGTCACTGAGTGCCCTTCTCACACTTTACAATAGAGTGTGGAAGGAGCGTACATTTCCCAGTGCATGGAGGAGAGCTGTTGTCATTCCTATTGCGAAGCCAGGGAAAGACCCGAGGAATCCCTCGAACTATCGGCCAATTGCCCTTACCAGTTGCGTTTGCAAACTGTTTGAAAAGATGGCAAACAGCCGCCTAGTCTACTTGGAAAAGAATAATATTATATCGCCTTATCAGAGCGGTTTTCGAAAGGGGAGAACGACCGTAGACAATATGCTTCTATTAGAGACATCTATTCGAAAAGCCTTTGTCAGAAGAAGTCACCTTGTCTCAATATTCTTCGACATTGAGAAAGCTTATGATAAGGCATGGAGATACGGTATACTCCGGGATCTTCACGAGAGTGGCTTGCGCGGCAACCTACCAATTTTCATTCAGAATTTCTTGAACGCTAGAACTTTTCAAGTAAGGATTGGCTCTGTTTTTTGGGATGTTTTTCAACAGGAAGAGGGTGTGCCTCAAGGCTGTGTGCTTAGTGTAATGCTGTTCAGTTTAAAAATAAATTCTGTATTAAAAGAACTTCCTCATACCATCTTGGAATCACTATATGTAGATGATTTACAGATTAGCTGTCGAGGAGCAGACATGAGATACATAGAGAGGCAATTGCAGATGGCTCTGAATAAGATCCAAGAATGGTCAGACAAACAGGGATTTACTTTTTCGAAACAGAAAACTGTGTGCGTGCACTTTTGTAGGAAGCGAGGTCTCCATCCTGAACCTGAGTTATATCTAAATGGTACAATTATTCCAGTTGCGCCCGAAGTAAAATTTTTAGGAGTGACGTTCGACCAGAAATTGACTTTCCTTTCTCATGTTTTAAACCTGAGAAAGAAGTGTCTCAAAACACTAAATATTTTAAAAGTGTTGGCGAACACCTCCTGGGGTGCAGAGCGTTGCTCCATGCTTCGCATTTACAGAGCGCTTATCCGCTCTAGACTGGACTATGGCTCAGCTGTTTATGGATCCGCTCGCTCATCTGTTTTGTTAAAACTGGATCCTGTTCACCATCAGGGTTTGCGGATTTGTTCAGGAGCTTTCAGGACTTCTCCTGTACACAGCCTATATGTTGACTCTAACGAACCATCTTTTTATCTGAGGCGTGAGCAATTGTCCCTTTTACAATATTTTAATATTTTATCCCAACCTGAACATCCCAATAAGCTGTGCTTACTTGATAATGAATGTAACACACTATTTGACACACGTCCATCCTCTTTTCCTACTTTTCCTTTAAGAGTTCGCCCTGTCATTGAGAAATTTTCCCTCTCTGATATGCACCCCCAAGCAGTACAGGATTTTGAAATTCCACCTTGGGAAAATTCACGGATTCAGCTCATTGATGTTTTCAAACATCACGTGAAGGCGAGCACTAACGAGATCGTTTACAGAGAGCTCTTCGCTGAGCACAGGCACAGATATAGCAGTTATTATCCGATATACACAGACGGATCAAAGTCAAATGATCATGTCGGGATGGCTTTTGTATTTGAAGATAACATTGAGGGCAGATGCCTGCACCATGCTTGCTCAGTCCTAACATCTGAACTAACTGCAATATATTATGCTCTTTTGTACATCTCGAAGCTCTGCCACAAGAAGTTCATAGTTTATACAGACTCGTATAGTGCTCTTAAATCTTTGGAAGCTTTTCTCAAAACTCAGAATCCTGTGGTAGTAGATGTCCTGAAAATTCATATAAATTTAACGATTCGTGGATATGAAGTCCTGTACTGCTGGGTTCCTGGACATGCTGGAATAAAGGGAAATGAGCTTGCAGATATTACAGCCAAATCTGCTGATGAACTGACTAGTCGCCTTATCCCTTTTAGAGATATCTGCTGTGTCATCAAGGGAAAAGTCCGTGAAAAATGGCAGCAAATTTGGGATGTTCAGCTTCAAAACAAGTTAAGACATGTAAAACCTAGAATTGAGCATTGGGAATCAACCAAAAATCGTAAGGAGGAAGCTCTTTTGACTCGCCTCAGAATTGGTCACACTAGAGTGACACATAACTATCTTCTCAAAGCTGAAAATGAGCCTGTGTGTTTTAATTGTAATGTTTGTTTATCTGTTCGTCATATTTTAATTGAGTGTCCATGTTTTAATAGTCTTCGCCAGAAATATTTTAAGAGCTGTGACTTACCTCTCGACCGTTTAATCGGAAGAGAGGTCAATTGTAATTTATTTTCTTATTTGAAAGAAACTGGCTTTTATCACCTAATGTAATTTGTTTTAAAGATTGTATCTTGAATTTTAAATGTGTGGTTTTAACTTGTGTTTATATGAGATCATCCTCTGGATTTGATACATTTGTCTACTTGTTTTTATTTATTGTATTTTAATTTCATCAATTGTACTCACCCCATCACGTGTTTGGCGTACTATAATCATCTTTGGTTTTGCGCCATAATCTCTCACTCACTCACCCATTTTGGATAATGAGTTTTTAAATAATACAAAGGGATAATCACCTATAAGGAAAATATTAATATTTTCTGTCATGTCTTCTGAATCATCTTACATATATTGTAGTTTGTGGTACCAGCATAAATAGGAGTTTATTTAAAGGAAATATTTTATATAGACCGAAATGCACATAACGTTAGTAAGCAAATATGTATGTTTATGATCTTCGATATACATGTGAACTTAAATTACAAGATTAAGGAAAAGCAAGCAAAGAGTTTATGCCAGTGCAAAGGGATGTTTTCGCAAAGGATTTGTTACGGGACGCTTGTCTTGTTTACATTACACAATAAATAAATCATAAAAATTACATTTATCCTTTTCTTTTCAGAAAGGTTTGGTTTGGTTTATTTAATTATGGCAAAGCACACTAGGGCTATCTGCCTATGAGGAGGGATGCCTTCGTGGAGGACTTTCTAAGGGAAACTGGCTCGTATACACGTTACACATGGGGAAAACCACGAAAACAGCCAGCCCGTTCGCGAGATTCGAACCTCGGACCGAACTACCAGTGTTCAGCGACTTTACCGCTCGGCCGCTGGTGGGTCTCTTTTCAGAAAGGAGATCATCAAGGACTAAACTAAGCCTCATAATTTTATCCAACCTATTGCTTTAGCTGGTAAAAAAGGATTCTGATCAGCAATCAGTATGCTTAATTGCTGTGTGTATTAGACATTTTACTAGATCCATTTATTATGAATTACCGCCCAGACAGTAAAGCGGTTCGTGACTCTGGTTGCCGTACCGAAGAGCATGGGTTCGAATCCCGGATAGGGCATGAATGTAATTTCTTCGTCCTCTTCATAGGTGGCAACGGTGGTCCACGTATTAGTTCCCTCCTTAATAACATGACCGGCCTTAGTAGTGATCAATGTTTTTAAACGGCTACTACCTGCCATTGGAAAAAAAAAAAAAAAATTACGAATTGGTCTTTTATTCAACATAACACACATATTCCATAAATAGTTAAAATGCATTATTCAGTTACAAGTGAAAGTACTTGCATGAACTATTTTCCATCATTGTTTCACGTAAGAACAAATAAAAGTACAATTTTCTTATGCACCTGTGATTGTCATATTATTTGGATTACGGTAAAGACTGCAAAGATGCTTCTGTGGAGGACTTTCTAAGGGAAACTGGCTCATGTTCACATCACCCGTTAATAAAAGCAGAAAAAGATCTTTACTTAATTGAATGCAACGAAACGTTTAAGAAGAATGGTGTACTCATAGAGAACTTTCTAAAATAAAATGATTTGTATTCATGTTACACATAAGGAAATCCACGGAGCTATCTAAACATTTAGATTGTTTGCCAAAATGGGCATCCGATTTGAACTAGTAGTATTCAAAAGACGACTTATTACTCTGCTGAGCGAAAAATCTAATTGCTTTTGAAGTTATATTGTAATTCGAACAAGCATTGTATTACAATTATTATTTTTTCCCCAAAGGCAGATTGTGAACAGTTACAGTGCAACACATTCCATTAGTCTATACAAGGCCAGAAGTTGCAGTCACTTTATTATGGAGGCATCTAATATGTGGGATCATCGCCTCCTATGAAAGGACGAACAGTTAAAGCCATGCCTTCTCCGGGATTCGAACCCAGGCCCTTCGGTATCGCAGTCAGGCTTCCCTAACCACTATACCATCTGGGCGGCACAATTACAATTATAACTGCATTAGTTGTAGTTTTAACTACAATGAATAACCAGCTTTTCTCAGTCAATAACAGATAGCTTAAACTTTAAAGATAAATGGAAGGTCTTATAATTTGTCGAATGGCAATATTCTAAGAAAGTGTAGTCTCCAGGATTTTCGAAGTTTAATTACAGTCTTACATTTCACATACTCGCAGCACTTGCCCAAAGGCTGTTCCAAGATTATTTCTGTTCACCTCATCCATTAATTTTGGAGCAGAATCATGTCTAGAGACATTTTTTTCTGAGGACAGTATTTTATATAATAGAAAAAAAATAATAATAATGCGTCTCCCTCAAGGTGCAGGAAACAACAAGTACTGATAAGTTTAATTGAAATTACAATTATAATTTTAGTTAATACAAATACAATGTTACTTTGACGGTTAGAATTACATTATAGTTCTAATGGCAAAAATATCAAATGAGTGTTATAGATTAGTATACTTTTACTTATCACAATATTAAACTTTTAATGTCGTTTTATTTTATTTAGCTTATCACAATATTGAGCTTTTTAATACCGTCGGTACTGAAAAAAATGTTTTACTACTGTCATGAAATGTATATTCGATAATAGTTTCTCATTGATGTTTTTCTTATATATTTTTCTGCATAATTCATAAATGTTTGCAATGGAAATAATTCTGAGGCTTTTATAATACTTCTAAATTTTCATGAAATAAAGTTCCATTAAAGTTTACTTGAAGGAGACTTTCAGTGCAAGCACTCGAAAAGAAGTTATGCTACATTTACATATTATGAAACGATTGAATGTACAGTATTTACTTGTAACAGCGGTGCTCAATATATCGCGTTTTCTGAAAGAATGCATATGTTGCCTAAAATCGAATTTAAATCACTATAATCAGAATAATTGGCTAAAGTATTAAATTGTAATTTTTACAGCATCAATCGAATTAGTGGATTTTATTTAAGATAAAAATGTGTTGATATTGACAAGCTATATTAGTTTTTGTACTATAATGAGTGCTAGCTAGTAGCTATATGAATATAATGAATGTACTATAATGAATGCTACCTAGTAGATACTCTAGTTAATGGCTAGAGTAAAACTCAGGATATGGTAACATTAAATAAATAAATAAATAAAATTAAAAAAAAAAAAAAAGAAGAAGCAGAAAACGAAAGCGAAAAGGAACTGAATACATTCGGAAAGAGAAGGCTTACTATGGTGAAACATTAGAAACGTGTAGACAAAGTGTTAATACTATATGTGAGAAAATACTAAGGACAAATTGAAATACATCATAGCTACGTTTGGTGCTTTCTATATTATTTGTATCAATATTAATATAAGTACCGAAAAATACTTAAAAAATAGGTATTTTCGAAACTTTAAAGGAACAAAATTGCAGTCTGAAAATTTATAGCAGCGGAACTTTTGAAGTAATTTCATGCCTTCTGAAGGTCGCCATGAACATAACAATTTATAACTGTCAGCTTTTACAACTAGGAATCAGATAAACTCTATTGTCTGGTAAACCGGACTGTCTAGTAATGTTTTCGGTACTGTCTAGTTTCCGGGAATGGCGATGTATGCAAGCTTTTTCCTCTTTCTGCCCTAAGAATAAACAGCTCATAGGGGAATTCTGAAAAATATATAACCCTTTCATATATGTACTCATACCCTGATATTTACAATAGCGTTTCTTTATTTAGATAGCTTTGAGCATGCAAATTCAGTAAAAATTAGAAAACAAGTACCATACTTATAACAAAGCAGGTTATCTCAGTAAATGAAGGGAATTATAAGTACCGGCGATGGCAAGATTTTCCCATGGTTTGAAGACTAAGTAATTTATTCCTTTCAGAAAATTTTCTCGGAAAGCAAATCATCACTTACGGATAGAAGAATGTTCTAAGAACTACGGGACAAATTTATAATGGGAATAAAAGAATGAAAGAAATCGGAAACTCTTTTCTAGTAATCATTTTACTCCTCGAAAGTTGGTTTCAGTATCACCTTTTTAAGGAAATGACACATGAAATGGATTTCAGAAACTGAATCTCGAAATCATCAATAACTATCCAATATTCTGCATTTGTAAATATTTATTTAATTTGCATTTCAACCAAATGTTGAAAACAAAGCGGAAAAAAAGGAAATGACACATGAAATGGATTTCAGAAACTGAATCTCGAAATCATCAATAACTATCCAATATTCTGCATTTGTAAATATTTATTTAATTTGCATTTCAACCAAATGTTGAAAACAAAGCGGAAAAAATCTCCTTACAAAAGGAAAAAGAAAAAAAAGATTCCCATTTTTTTTACAGTGATATTCCATTAAATTATATCAGAAAATCATATCACTGATGGATGCAATAAATACTAATTTCAGACATGTTGCCTGTTTATGTTGTTAACTCTCTTTTGCAACTGAACACTGGTAGTTTTGCCTAAGTTTGAATTCCAGCGAATGCGTTCGTTGCTTGGTATTTTGGTGAATTTTAGGTTGAATATATCAAACCAGTTTCTCTGAAAAAGTCATCTACAAACGCATCCTTTTCCTCAAGCAGGTGCCCATCGTATGCTGCCTGACGAATGTGCAAGAATTTTTCTTCTTTTACACAGCTTTCATAATCATATATTACCCACCAGCGGCCGAGCGGTAAAGACGCTGAACACTGGTAGTTCGGTCCGAGGTTCGAATCCCGCAAACGGGCTGGCTGCATGGTCGTTTTCGCGGTTTCCCCCATGTGTAACGTGTATACGAGCCAGTTTCCCTTAGAAAGTCCTCCACGAAAGCATCTCTCCATTTAGGCAGATAACCCTCGTGTGCTTTGCCTTGAATAGCACCATACCAATAATACCATAATCACATATTATATTATTGAACATTTTTAATTTGCAAAACTATAAGTTATGGAAAACTCAATGACATGTTTATTTAGATAAATAAAAAGATAAAAATTAAATGCGTCATCGACATCATTTTGTTAGTAATATCATTATATAATCTATTGTACTTTTTTTTTTTTTTAGTGTACTGGGGAATTAAAGAAAATTTCTCAAAAGTATCATCATGTTTTCGTAAACTGATATATAGTGTTAAATTATTATATTAAATTTCAGTTTATTATAGCAGAAATCGTAAATAGCTGCATTATGTATAGCTCTTGCTTCGCTGAGCTTTCAGAAGTTAATCTGCGTCCATCCGCATAATCGAGGAGCAGGTCGATTTGTTTCTCAGTGCAATCGCTGTGGGATCTTAATTCTACTGACCGATGTTCTATAAATTTAAAATATTTTGCCTTGCCTAAATTCTGTAGCTCTCTACATTCTAAAACTTTTGCCGTTGTCAAGTGCCAAATTCTTAGAATTTCGCCATCCCTAAATTTTCTTGTTCGATGCCTCTTTAAATTCTAAGAATTTTTCAGCCATTAATCTGCCTCCTGGCCAGACGTGTTTTTCGATGCCACATATGTCACTGAAAAAGTTGAAAAATCGGAATTTTAAAAGCAAACTTCCTACTTTTCATCAAATAAATTTTATCGATTAGCAGTGCTATGGAAGCATTAAAACATTTATGTAATAAATACACAAATACTTCAGAAACATTTTTTTCTCTCTACTGAAGAAAGGCCTGTCTCTGACTACCTGCGAATTTGATTAAGTTTTATCCAAAATCTACGTCAAAGCATTTCTTTTTGGCCTAATATTAAATTTTACATTGGCATGTTCCTGTCCCTGCTTGATGTTGACAAGATTTATTCAAAACTTACTGTTCTTATTTTTTATTTTAAAACAAACAATTTAAATGGAAATCCTCAGCTTGCTTTTATTTATTTAAATAATAACATTTGATAATGTGAATTGAGATCAAGAAGTAATTTGCGTATTTGAACCCAAAAAAATGTTAAACACCAATTTTGAAGCTTTTATTTTGGTTTGTGGTTTTCTCTGTGCATAATGTGGGCGTGAGTAAGTTTTTCTTAGAATGTCCTCCACGGAGGCATTCCTCCCTTTAGGCAGATAGCTCTCGCGTGCTTTGAAGGTGTTTTTTTTTTGGGGGGGGGTTTGCTTTATTTTTCCTTCAAAGCACGCGAGAGCTATCTGCCTAAAGGGAGGAATGCCTCCGTGGAGGACATTCTAAGAAAAACTTACTCGCGGCCACATTATGCACAGAGAAAACCACAAAAATTCCACTTTGAAAGCTAAAAGTGTCTAATTTTTTTGAGCGAGATTTTCCTAACAATGAATTTTAGCAATTTAATATAAGTGCTATATTTAATTAAGAATTAAAACAATGTTCTTTTGTGGTTAACGTAAGGTAACTCTTTCTGTCAAAAATAATCATATGAAAATGCACCGAATTTCAGTACCATGTAATTTAGTTCGGAAACTGAGAGGTATCTGTGACTTCTTGTCTATATGTAGAAAATTTTTAATAAGGTTATTATAACTGAAATTTGTTTCAAAATATTCAATATTTCATAACTTCTATCAACCAATAAATGCGATAAAGGTAAACTCATCTTTTATAAATATGAAACAAGATAAACGAAATAAATTTGTGATAAAATGAATTACAAACATTATGTCGAAATGACTGACACTGAGCATGTGTTTGTTATTTTAATAGTAATTTAATTATCAATTACATGTAGCTTTCAATAGAAATTGGGTATTTTAAGCCTCTTATAAATTTTTTCTTAGCGTTAAAGCTCGATAACATGAATCAAAAGCAGAAAATTAGTTAAACTACACTGTC
Organism: Stegodyphus dumicola; assembly: GCF_044657685.1. Taxonomy (NCBI): domain Eukaryota; kingdom Metazoa; phylum Arthropoda; class Arachnida; order Araneae; family Eresidae; genus Stegodyphus; species Stegodyphus dumicola. The sequence goes on from NC_140778.1 coordinate 162,744,117, forward strand.
TCACTAGTCGTAAGATTATATTACTGAAATATGCATATAAAAACAAATTAACATTCTATAAACGTACATTAAAATACCGAAACGCAATAAAAATCAATAACATTTATACTTAAAAAGCAACAAAGCCGGGCTCATGTGAATCACTAGAAGAGGCGCCAAATTGGCTATACGAATTCGAAAATTACCTTAATTATTAGAGGAAATAGGCTTCGTCAAACTTAAATCAATAAAACAAACCAAAAAAATTGCAAGAAAACCTGGAAATTAATGCAATATGCATTTCAGTGTTATTTCTTATTTATCAAAAACGAATTTTTTAACGTTTTCATTTGAAAATTATAAATAATTGGCTACATTATTTCTCTGAATTTATAAAACTACGATTAAAAAATACTTTAAGAATTATGGTATAATTATGCTATAAGAGTTACGACATTTTGATTTAATACAATTACTTTTGCTTAATACAAGTGTAGTTATTTTTATATTTATATGGACGCGCATTGACCTTTCTGCCTCGGGTGAAAAATTATCTTGGCACGGCTCTGATAAGCAATTAAGATTAGAAATATGCACAAAATTAGTAACAAGGCAATACAAAACTTCCTTTTCTGTTTTGGATTTCCAGAAAAAAATATCTTTTTTCGTCTAACCAAAGCATGGACAAAAAACGTGTTCCTTCCTCCGTAAGGGCAAAAGCAGCCCATCTGCTTACTCGCCTCTAGGCGGTAATCAAAGGACAGTAGGAAACCAACACTTAAGTGAAACGACTTGTTGATCGCCCTACAAGGAGGGGGAAAGAAAATCTAACAAAGGCCGTTTTCAGGACAATTTTGGTTCACACTAAATGAAAAAAAATTGTAAACATGGTTAATTTTTACTGCAGTTTTCGAGACGTAAATAGATTTGAATGCGAGCCGCCCGGTGGGTTAACAGACTTTACTGCCAGGGCAGTGTCGTCTGCATAACAGGCCAAAATAGCGTTATTTTGAGATGCTTGAGGAAAGTCAGCAGCATAAAATAGATACATATAAGGTCCTAGAACTGACCCTTGTGGAATACCGCTATGGATATTTCTAGACGAGGAGATAGCACCGTTCACACAAACACAAAAAGTCCGGTTTGTAATGAAGGAGTGAATTTTCAAGATCATTTCTCGGTCCACGTTAGCAGTAATTAATTTGGATATGAACCCCTCATGCCAGATGCGGTCGAAGGCTTTCGCCACGTCCAACATGAGGAGAGCAACACTTTGTTTGTTATGCAAAGCAGGGCCACAAAAGTCAGTAATGCGTAACAATTGCTTCGTAGTAGAAAGGTGCTGGCGGAAACCAAATTGTTCCGGAGGCAGCATGTTTAGATAGGATTGCATACGTGAGAGAATAATGCTCTCATAAATTTTTCCGAGCACAGGCAGGAGACTAATAGGTCGATAGCCATCTGGTTTCGTGTGGTCCTTTCCGGGTTTAGGAATTAAAATAATTTTTGCACTTTTCCACTGCTGTGGAAAGTAGCAGTTAAATAAAGACGCATTTAAAATGCTAGTGAAATTCGCTACTGCACAGGGAGGTAACATTTTAACTGCAGCATTAGAAATGCCATCATTTCCGGAAGCTTTGCGTGATTTGAGATTTTTAATAATTTGAGACACTTCTACAGGGGTAGCAAATTTGGGAATATTTCGTGCTGGGGGGGGCATTTAGCCAATCTTTCACATGAGTAAGGGTGAAAAGTTCAAAGTTTCTGTCCACAAGCCAATCATTTGGCGTAAATTGTAGTTCCAAATGCGAGGCGAAAACATTTGCTTTATCTTCATTTGAAAGGGCAACAACTCCGTTGTGGAAGATGGGACGATTGGTAACAAAATTTGCTTTGAGGTTTTTTATTAAAGTCCAAAGAGATTCGTCACGGAAATCTAAGTTGCACATTTTTTCACCCCAAAGTTCGTCCTTTTGTTGCTTCACAGCAGTTTTGATGTCCCGGTTTAGGCAATTTATCGCCCTTTTGGCGACAGGATCCCAGGTAATGTTGTAAATTTTTCTGAGGCGATTTCTATGCCTCATCATTTGACGTATTTTAGGCGGCAGTCGGAAGAGCGTATTTGTATTTACAACTGTATCACTAGCATTTTCAATAGCCCTTTGAATTTTTGAGGTAAATGAGGATACTGCAGAGTCGATGTTATCAACACAGTTCAAATTTCTGACATCAAGAACACTGTCTTTCATGAAGAGTTCATAGCGCTGCCAGTCAGTAATTTTCCCAGTGGAAGCAGTATTATTTTTGTTCACTCCTAAAGTAGCAATGATAGCAATTCACTGCTAAAGTAGCAATATTTTTGTTCACTCCTAAAGTAGCAAGAAGTGATCCGAGGATAGTTCGTGCAATACTTCAAGCTTGATAGGGATAGCTGTGGTGGACAAGACAATCCAGAATCACATCCAGAATGTCGGAATATTCTATTCTGTCCGGGCGATAAGTGTATTCGTTCGGTGTGTAAATAACAACAGGATGGCTTAAGATGTAATTTTGTAGAGTTTTACCGTTTGTATTTCCTTTACGGCAATTCCATGCGATGCTCTTAGCATTTAGGTCTCCTGCCAGGATCGTAGGAGTATCACGAGGAAGGATTGAGTCTAGTAGGTTATAAGTTAACACATTATGCGGTGGATTATAAAAAGCACTGAAATAAATATTTTTGTACACCGGAAGGGTAATGCACACTATAATCAGCTCGCAACCAAAGTCTTTACAATCTTTAACTAGGCAAGATGGTAAATTTCTCTTCACATAGATGGCGACACATCCGCCTCGATGGCTAGTTCTATTACAGCGATAGATTCTGTAGTTGGAGATATTCAGACTCTAACATCTTTGAGCATGTGTCTCAGTAATGAGCGCGAAGTCAATATCGTGCTCGTACATAAATTCTTGCAGTTCTGAGATTTTATTGCGGAGACTTTTTGAATTCCACACCATGAAGCGGATTAAATTTGCGTTATTAGTGTGTTGGCCCATTATCTGAGATCACATTTTCTTGAGGTAGAGCGTTTTTTTCTTGGGTTAGTTGCTTGAAGAGCAGGGTAAGTCCAGAATTTTGAATAATTGCGACAAAGCTTTTAAGTTCATGCAGAATGGTTTTAGCTTCGCTTACCGCTTCAGAGGCAAGTCCACTGGCTAAGGCTTGCGAGTAGGATTTGTTACTGATTATTCGATCTGCATAAAATGATGGCTGAACGTGAGCTTTAGGCTTTGGAAACTTTTCACAACCACGAAAGTTCGCAGTGTGTCCAGTCATCTTACAATTCGCACACGTAGGGGGAGTATTCTTGTCTTTTTTACATAAAAACGATTGATGAGCATCCCCACACTTAACGCACCGAGGTTCATGGTTCATGGTGTCTGAGCATGGTGAACTCCCTGGCACCGGAAACACTGCAGGGGTCCAGCTCTACCTCGGTATCTTTCTACTTTAATCCTCATTCCTAGGATGAATTCTTCGTCGAAGATATTTTTACTTTTTTCCCTACGATCCAGGGTGATCAAGAAGAGAGGCATATTTATGACTTTTCTGTCTCGTCTTCGTTTGAGTTGATTCACTCTGATGATGCTATAACCTTTTTGAGTTCAACACTCAGCAATTTCGCTTTCGTCCGTGTCATTGGGGAGATCTCTAATAACAGCCTTAACATATTTGTTTTCAGGCAATTCGAAGCAGTGATATCGAATACCTTTGTCTTTGAAGACCTGTATGATTTGTTTATAAAGCGCAGGGGATTTGGATTGGATTTTAAATCCACTCTGAATTAATCGACCAAAGTAATCCTTTTCAGCCTGCAGATTATAGCCGATGAGGAGTGCTTTGACTTCTGAAAATTTGAATCTTTCATCTTTAACCATGATAGGCGGTGGTTTTCTTGAGCTCGTGATTGGTCGATGGTAGCGTCAGCATTGGTTGCGGACTGGGAGAAGTGTCCATGACGTTATTTTTTGGTGTTTCGGTAGCCGGATCTGCGACCTGTACTTCTGGGGCTGTATCCATATTATCAGAAGTTGTTTCCGTGGTCGGCTCAGCTGTCGAATCAGAGGAATCCGTCAGGGTAGGCTTTCGAAAGGGTTTTCTTGGTCTTCTAGTAATATCTCCTTTAGGACCTGAGTCCGTATCGGAGCTGTCTTCATCCAATGCTTTATATTTTTTCGACTGCTCTTCATCTGAGCGCGCAGGGCTGCTGGCTCGTCTGGCATTAGTTTTGTTGATTCCAGTTATTGAAGAATCGTTGTCATTAACCTTAGGAGCAGAGATGTTTGGTTTGGGAAGAGAAGTAGAAGAACGATCAGCGTACAATTCTCTGTCGATGAAAAGTTTGAGACGACGAAGGAATTTAAGGTCTCGCGCATCTTTAGATGAGAGAGATCCATCAGCTTCTTCGACGCATTCTAAGTTGGTAATCTCAGCGGCAATAAAATCAACCATTCGATCCATGGTGGAGCGGATGGCAGAGAATATAGCAACGGGGAAAGCAATCAGAGTCTAATGCAATGCCGGCCTACTGTTACAGCGGCCTGCACTCTGATCAGGTTAGTAAAAGAAGAGTTCCAATAGCACAAAATCAGGAGCGAGCAAATGTACGTCTTACACGTACGACAGTCAAAACTCGAATCCACGAGTGCATTCTAAAATAACTAACTGCGTCGCGGTTTTCGAGACAAATGAACTTTTTGCGCCGCGTAGCAGTCAAACGGTTAAATGCTTTACGCAAGCTCATTTTATTTTTCCTTCCATAATAAAACGTGTGGAGATTTTCAATTAAAAATTCCGATTCTTAATTTCGCTTAGACTCTAAATAAAATACCTCGTTATGGAAAAACAATCATATAAGCAAAAATTTGTGAGATTAATCATTTGGATCCATAGTTGAGTATCTGCTTGGCATACATATCAAACCAAGCATTCACCTATTTTATATCTCTGACGCCGACTTGGCGAGTCATTATTCATTATATTTTGCTTTCAGCACCGCATGTTTATCAATACATGACAGCTTCAGTAATAACTCATGCTGTGATGTCTAAACTTTTTTTTTATATTAGTAATTGAATAACAAGAGTATAGCAATCTTTTATGCTAACATTACGCTTGGCGATGATTATCGATTTTTAAATGCTCTAAAACAGTGTTTCTCAACCGCTGGTCCGCGAAATATCCAGCTATCTGTCCAAAATCCAAAGTGTCATCGGCCGACCACCGATATTACAATAACAATAATTTACTAGTTTACAAAATAATATGATCGATGATGATTTATTTATGTTAAACAATTGTGCCAATGGGTCGAATCATTAAACTTACCGGTCCTTGGAGTAAATCCAGTTGAGAAACACTGCTCTACGAAATGATGACGACGAAAAATTCAGCAAAAATTTCTTTTCATATGCTAAAAATAGATTTTGTTAATATAATTCAGGCCAAAATATTACATTTAGTGCTATTTTAATTAAGAATAGCTGATATGTTACTCACCATAAACCCAGAAACGGCGGCAGAGTATGTCGGAACCGGACGGCAGAATTTCTGGAAGCACCGAGCGGCAAAATTAAGGGATGAGAAGTTTTTTATGGTTTAGGGAAAGCACCTGAGATCCAAAGTTTAAGCGCGGTGAAAATTTAGAATTTAGACTCTTTGTAGCAGAATTTAGGACCCGTAGAGACACTGCACCAGGCGGTATCTAGCGCCGGCCCTAGATAAAGCCTTAAGTATATGTGGGAGTTTATTTATTCAGGACTCAGATTAGTTTTAAGTATGTGCAAGAAATAAACGTAGGTATAGTAAATAACTAATATAATTCAGGCTTAATTCAGTACGCAGTAGGAGCAAGACAAAATTTAGCGAAACATTTTGAATTTCGTCGCCAATCTTGTGATACACAGCCAATAATGTACAAAGTCCGGCTATTAATTTCCAAGACTCATGGAATAAATCAGAAGAAAAAAAGGTTAAATACATAGCCATTTAATATGATTCAAAGTAATCCCCATCAGCCGTAATGCACGTCTGTGCTCGGCTGTACAAATTTCGGAAAGACGTTTTAAAGTCCTCATTTGGAATGCTCTGTAATAGTGACGTTACAGTTTCCTTGATGGCTTCGACATTCTGAAATCTTGTTCCCTTCAGCGAATTTTTCAGCTTAGGAAACAGGAAAATGTCTGCGGGTGCTAGGTCTGGAGAGTATGGTGGATGCTGCATTTCAACGACACCATGCTGGGCTAAGAATCGCCTCACAGGCAACGAAATGTGCGGGCGGGAATTGTCATGTAGCAGCAGCCAACTCCCATTTTGTTGAAAATGAGGCCTTGCTCTACGAATTCGTTTTCGAAGTCGGTCAAGAAATTCTGCGTAGAACTGTCCATTGACAGTCATGTTAGGAGAAAGAAATTCATGATGAATGAGTCCATCGCAATCGAAGAAAGCGATTAACATGACCTTGATTTTGGACTTTTCAAATCGAAATTTTTTCTGTCTTGGTAAGCTTGGAGACCGCCTTTCGGAGCTTTGACGCTTGGTTTCAGGGTCATATTGATAACACCAAGACTTGTCTACCGTGACTATTCTATCCAGGAACGCAAGGTCAGCATCAGCGTTGTCGATAAGTTCGCCACATGCGTCCAGTCTCAGTTGCTTTTGTTCGTCCCTTAAATGGTGAGGAACGAATCTGGAACAAATCTTGAGTTTGCCTAGGTCTTGCGTCAAAATTCCCCGAACCGTGTCTTTGTCCATGTTCAGTTCATTGGCGAGTATTCGAATAGTCAATCGACGATCACATTTCACCATATCGCGACCTTTTTCAGTTGCTTCCGGCGTGCGTACGGACTGCGGCCGACCTGTGTGTGGATCATCTTCGACGCTTTCGCGGCCGTCCCGAAAGTGTTTAAACCATTCTAAAGTTCTTGAGCGGGATAATGCTTCCTCGCCGTAAACTTGTTTTAACATTTCGTAGGTTTCCGCAGCTGTCTTGCCCAATTGGAAGCAAAATTTAATGTTAATTCTTTGCTCCATTTTCACTTCGACAATAGGAATTTAAGAGCTACGTTTTAATGCGCCTTTCCACGAGAACCACTTACTTCAGAATGGCGCCAGTTGCACTGCACATGCGCAAGAAAACGCTCTTCAATATGCAATCATTAATGCCATCTTCCGACTTTTCGTTCTCCTACAGTTACGTCAGTCCTGGAAATTAATAGCCGGACCTTGTATAACGGACGCTATTAAGCTAAACTAAAATTATCTTTGCTGATTCTAAGGTATTTCTGTTAATGTAGCAGACTGCGCTGCTCCCTAATCTTCTAATTTGATGGAGCTGATTGTTTTTTGCAGACTGTTATTATTACGGCAATTTTATAAAAATTAAGCTTGAACTTTCGATTATGTCGAAAAGAGTTTCCAATTCTGGGGCTGTCTAAGGATCTACAAAGTGAAACCATGTTTCAATGTCCAGTAAACAAAAAGTGGAATTGCTGCAAAAAATGAATAAAGGCATATCCGTCTCAAAATTATGCGAGGAGTATGGTATTAGAAAGTCGACTGTATATGACATAAGAAAAAAGGGAGAAAGTGCAGAATGACCCACTGCTTGGCGCGTTTTTAAGAATAGCACAAACTCTGTATCCATGTACACATCGACCTATTTTCACTTTAAAAAAATATCCCAGAATTGCACAAAAATGGCATTGCGCACTCCCTTTATCCATGCACACATCGACCAATTTTCATTTAAAAAGTCAAAGGAAATTGACAAAAATCCAATTCCTCTTACTCTTGTAAAAAGCGCCAAATAAATAAGTGGGCGATTCTGCACCCGAAAAAAGGAACTTTTAGAATTTTTTGTGGAAGCAACTTAAACAAATTACATTGAAAGAAGTTTTCAATAAAGTAAGCAAATAAATATTAATCTTTTTTTTCTTGTAAATTTTACTACCAGTAGTAAGCCACGGTACTCGTCCGGTGGAAGTGACTTCACAGAAAAGGGACGTGACCAGTATCCAGAGGGACCTGTAATGCGAAAGGTGGTTCTAATTCTAAATGAATTGAAATACTTCAACAATCTACAAAAATAATCATTTTATTTACAAAGCAACCTGGATTGCACCGAAGGTTCACTGCTCACTGACTACGTCGCAAACTAAAAAAACTAACATTCTTTTTCAGAAGCGAAGCGCCCTCTAACGGCGATACATAAATCATTTGGGGGATTTTTCCACACTCCCCACCTGATAATTTTTGCAAAAATTATCACTATTTCAGCATACAAATAATAAAATATAAGAAAGCAACTTACATATCAAATACATTCAACTGATGTAAATATAAACTGCAAAAGGAAATTCTATAAAATAAACAAATATAGTTAACTGCATCAACTCAAATGTTACTCAATACGTAAATATTAATTCAAATTACAAACAGTAAATTATTAGTAATAACTAAACTAATTATCTAAAATTAATGTTAGTGAATATGAAATATAAGAAATAAAATTAAAAGGTTACAAATTTAGTTCATTTTCAGTCTGATAGTTCAAGGGGGTATATCAATTGCACAGGTCTCTTAAGGTCCCCTTTTTTAGTTTTTACCATACATGATCGTACAAGACCATCACGTCCTTTGAAGACTTGAATTACTCGACCTAAATCCCAGAGGAACTTAGATTTAGATGTTCCTTCAAGTAAAACTATATTACAAATTTTAAGATTTTTCTTGGCTTCTGGTGTACCAAAGAAGTGAGCATTTCTCAACTCAAGAAGATACTGATTTTTCCATTTTTTCCAGAACTGTTTTATAAGTGTTGTTTGATATTCTTTTCGTTTTATTAGACTCTTTCTTGCTGGAGAGTTATTCAGGATCTCAGCAAAGTTGTATGAATATTCATCCTTATGTCCAATCAATAGAAAATCAGCTGGTGCAAGCGGTTCAGGTTCATGTAAATCGTTGTAAACGTAGGTCAAAGGACGTCTATTCACAATATTTTCGACCTCTGTCAACACACTCATAAATTCTTCAAAATTCAATTGAGCTCTGCCTAATATCTTTTTCAACGGTTCCTTTATGGTTTTCATAAGGCGTTCATAAAAAGCTCCCCACCATGGAGCAAGCTCGACGATAAATTTCCAAGTCAAGCCTTCATTTGCTAGAAAATTTTGAAAGTCTGTACCTTTAATTATGCTGTAAAAATACTGTAAATCTTTGGCAGCATATTTGAAAGTTTTCGCGTTATCTGAATAAAAGGTGCGACAGTTTCCTCTTCTCGAAATGAAACGTCTGAGAGCCAAAATGAATTTGTTTGCAGACATATTGGAAATGAGTTCTAGATGTAACGCTCGTGTAACAGCGAACGTAAACAATACGATGTATGATTTCTGAATTTCGTTTCCAGACCTGATGTAAACTGGACCTGTGAAATCCACGCCTGTAACATAGAAAGGTGGAGTTTCAACAATTCGATCTTTAGGTAACTGAGCTGCCATTTGTTTCGCTGGTTTTACTGCGTATTTCCGACAAATTAAACAGTTCCCTAAGACTTTCTTTACCAACTGACGGCCTTTAGGAATCCAAAATTTCTGTCTTAGTTTGGCTAAAGTTGCTGCAACTCCCGCATGCAGAACGTTATTATGTTCCCTTTTTACAATTAATTCAGTAAATTTGGAATCTTTAGGAAGAACTGGATGTTTCTCGTCAACTGTATATTCGGTTTCTTCTAATCTTCCCTTAATTCGAAGAATTTCATTTTCATCAAGAAACGGTGCCAAGCTGAATATATCAGAGCTTGGAGAAATTGACTTGTTAGACTGAAGAGCCTTAATTTCAGGTGTGAAGAAATCCATCTGGGCTTTACGAACACAAAAAATTTCAGTGTCCTGAATTTCAAAAGCACTTAATGTTCCACTATTAGCAGGCAGTTTTCTTGCCTTAGCAACGAAACGTCTAATCCATGCCATAATTCTGAGATATTTCAGCACATTACTGAATTTTGTTATATCCAATAGTTGATCATCTCTTTTCACAACAACGTCATAAACAGATATCTTACTACGGAGTTCTAGTTGCTTATCGTTTCCCACGTCAAACTTCGGTTGAACTGGCCAGTCTATACGTTTGTTTTGTAACCATTCCGGTCCAAACCACCAAAGTGAACAATTTCTTAAATTAGCAACAGTAGTTCCTCGTGATATGAGGTCGGAGGGGTTATCTTTCCCACGGCAATAATGCCAATTATTGCTTTCAGTTAGTTTCTGAATTTCATAAACTCTGTTTTTGATGAAAGATTTAAATCTTTCGGGAGATCCCTGAATCCAAAAATACGTTATTTGAGAATCAGTCCAGTGGAAGGGGATTACTTCGTATTTTAAAGATTTTGCTATTTTATCACTCAATCTAGCGGATAAAAGCGCACCCAAAAGCTCCAATCTAGGAAGTGTAAGGGATTTCAGAGGTGCAACTCTACTCTTGGAAGCAACAAAAACTGTTTGAAAAGTTCCATTGTTCAAAACTATTCTCAGATATACCACGCATCCATAAGCTTTCAAACTAGCATCAGAAAAGCTATGGAGTTCTATTTGTTTCACATCTGCATCTAATATTCCTTCTAAATAGTAGCGGGGAATTCGAGGTGGTTCAGTTCTACAATTTCTTCGTACCAGGCTTTCCATTTATAACTAAGATCAGGTGGAAGTTCATCGTCCCAATCAATTTTGGCAGACCAGATTTTCTGAATCAGACACTTTATTCTTATAGTGAAAGGGCCATAAAATCCGACAGGATCAAAAATACGGCCTGCGGTTTGCAATAGAAAACGTTTTGAGTTGATTGACGAGGAAATGAAATTTGTCAAGTGCTGAGTGTGAAAATAAAAATCATCATTATCCGTATCCCAGTTAATTCCTAACACTTTGATCGGGACAACTTCAGGAGATTTTTGCATCGAAAATTCTTTGCGATGCCAAATATCTTTGAGTTCTTTGGAATTAGTATGCCACTTATGTAGTGACATGCTAGCTTCATTAAAAATGTTCACAATTTCTAAACTTGTTTTCAGGGCTTGTTCTAAATTTTGTTGACCACCAATAATGTCATCAACATACAGGCAGTTCTTTAAGAGTTCTACTGTTTCAGGATATATTTCTGAATATTTTTTAAGGTGATGCTTAATAGTAGCAGCGAGAAGAAAGGGACTAGATTTTACTCCAAACAAAACTCTTGTAAATCTAAAGGTTTTCAAACTTTCATTGTTATCACCGGGATCATCTTTCCAAAAGAATCGTGTAACGTCCCTGTCTTCTTCATTTAACTCTATCTGTAAGAATGCTTGTGTAATGTCCGCTGTAAAGGCTATCAAATTTTGTCTAAATTTTATCAATAAAACAAAAATATCAGGATATAGGTTCGGACCAGTATATAAACAGTCATTTAGAGAGAGTGTTTTTGGTTTATGGGCTGAAGCATCATAAACTATTCTTAGTTTGCTTGTTGCTCTATCATTTCTGATGACTGTTCTATGAGGTAAATAAAATAGGGTTTTATCATTTTGATTGTTTTCTTGAACTGGTTCAATAATATGTTTTAACTCGTAATCCTTTAAAACCTCTGTGTATTGAACAAACAAAGAGTTATCAATTTTAAATTTGTTACTCAATTTCTTAAATCTTTCAAATGCTATATCCCTATTATCTTCCATTAAATGTTTTGAATTCGGTTTCCAAGGTAATTTTACTTGGTATCTGCAGTTCTTATACCTGATATCAGATTCGAAAGATTTCATAATTTCTAAATCAACAGTTTTGCCGTTTTGAGTATCACTTTCCAAACCAAGTTTTCTAACTTCCAAAACTGTTGTAACTGATCTGATATCAAGTTTTCATTTACAATTACTTTCATACTTAATAATTCACTATGATCATTATTTACTTTACCCTGCTGTTCTTGCCGAAGATAGCTCGAACTTATTTAATGATACTTAACTTCAGTAAGTGGACTGTAATATTAACAATAACGATTTTATTTTAACAAAAACAACATTATTGAATACTAGCACACGCATGTGCTTATAGTTACCTATGTAACTTAGCTAAGAGCGAGCAACCATATGCTCTTACAGCAAGTCAGAAATCATTCATACTAATACAGCAAAAACGAAATAACTTTAGGGTTACACTAAAGCCAAACTCTGCTTGGCGTAAAACAATGCTGCCAAGCAATACTCTTTCAGACACCGAACATCCCGCCCGGCGTTGAAATATTAATTTCAATACAATAAGTAAAATTCAAAAAAGTAATAAATGTTCATACAATACAAAATGATACAATGTAAATTAATACACAAATTATAATACATGTAATTACAATGTGAAAAGAACAAATATGATAGATTACAATTCAAACCTTCAAATAAACATAAAAATTCGTACATTATTTCTCAATTGGCAGTACAGCAATTTTAGTAACTGCTCGTTTATAAATACCATTTTTGGTTTTGACAGAGACAACTCGCACTAGGTTGTCCTTCCCATAAAACACATCTACAATTCTCCCTAACAACCATTTACAGGTAGGAAGATTTTCTTCCTTAATCACTATCCCCTATTTTAATATTTTGTTTAGCAATCATCCATTTATTTCTTTGAATCAAAGTGCTCAAGTAATTATTAGTCCAGTTCTTCCATATATTTTGTACCAATTTTGTAGTTTTTTGCCATAAACTAAGTCTGTTATTATCTACTTCTGTTAAATTGGGTTCAATTATTGAATTGATCGGTCGACCTATAAGGAAATGACCAGGGGTCAAAACATTTTAAATCATCAATATTAGAAGTTAACGGTGTAAGAGTGTGAGAATTTAAGATTCCCTCTACTTGAACTGTTACTGTCAAAAATTCTTCGTAGGTTAATACTGAATTTCCTACTGTTCGTTTAAAATGAAATTTAAAGGATTTTACTCCTGCTTCAGATAGACCATTAAAATTTGGTGCTCTTGGGGGTATAAACTTCCATTGTATACCTTCCTCGGCTAGAAAATTAGCTAAAGTTCCATTCTGCTTTAGAAAAATACTCATTATTTTTTTTATTTCTGTATTTGCACTAACAAAGTTTTTTGCATTGTCACTAAATATTTTTTTTGGTTTACCTCGTCGGGCAAAGAACCTCTTCAGACAAGCAATGAATGCTTCTGCGGTTAAGTCATTGACAATCTCTAGATGAATTGCTTTTGTCACCATACAAACAAAAATACAAACATATATCTTATGATAGTTACCCTTGCGTTGCCCTTTGTACTTTATCAAAAATGGGCCGCAGTAATCAATAGCACAACAATTAAATGTAAAGTTAATATTAATTCTCTCTTTAGGTAATTCTCCCATTAGTTGTTGAGAAATTATTGGTTTTGCCTTAAAGCAAATTATGCAGCTTTGGACTATCTTTCTAGCTATATTCCTGCCATTAATGGGCCAATAAATTTGTCTAATAGAATTTAATAGTGATAAATAAATAAATATAAGTTCAGTTAACTTATTCTTGGCAGGCAAAATAATGGGATGTCTTTGACTATAACTTAAATTAGAATTCTTTATCCTACCACCTACCCTTAACAGACCTTTTTCATCTAAGAAGGGATCAAAATATTTTAACTTACTCCTTGATGTTATCTGTAGACCTTTCTGCAACGAAGAAATTTCTTCTGCAAAATACCTACCTTGGATATATTTAAGGAGTGTATTCCTTGACAGTTCCATTTCATCTATACTAATACTACCTGTTCGTTTCTCACTTGTGTTCCTACAGTTGTAGATAAATCTGAAAAGTAAACTAAGAATTCGTATTAGTTTCAAGAAATCATTAGTTATTTTTAGGAAGTCATCAAAGAATGAATCAGTTTTTAAAGTCAACAAGGAAGTCGTAACTGGTTTCAGTTCTGAAGAATAAAGCTCATCACTAAGTCCATTTTTATCTTGAAAATTGTCCTTGTTCAAAAAATCAGGACCTTTCCACCACAGCTTGTTAGATCCAAGAGTTGTAGCATCTGATCCTCTGGAAATGATGTCGGCTGGGTTCATTTCTGAAGACACATGTCCCCACTGATAGTTAGAAGTAAGTTGTTGAATTTGTGAGACTCTATTACTCACAAAGGTTTTCAAAAGATGCGGTGATGTATTGATCCAGGCTAAAGCAATGCTTGAATCTGACCAGAGCTTAACGTCATCAATTTTGAGTTTCAAAGCTTCTAAAACCTTTTGCATAAGTTTGGACAGGAGTAGACATGCTGATAGTTCTAATCTAGGAATATTCATAGTCTTGATTGATGCTACACGAGATTTGCTACAAAGAAGTTTACTACAATATTCACCAGGGCTTGTAATGCTTTGAAGATATATCACTGCCCCAAATGCCTTCTCGGAGGCATCCGCAAATCCCTGTAAAATGAGCATTGAAAAGGTCTCCTTTACAATGCAACGAGGTACTTGTATATTTTCTATACTCTGAAGAGTTTTAATAAGCACATTCCATTCATTGGCAAGAGGTGGTGGTAACTGTTCCGCCCAGTCTAGCTTAAGCAACCAAAGTGCTTGCATGAATATCTTTGCCTTGCTAATAATAGGACCGAGTAGGCCTAAAGGATCATATAATCTTGCTATTTGAGATAAAACATCTCTTTTCGTAACATCAGGCTTTTCATTAACAGTAACTTTATATTGCAATGTATCCTTCTTATTATTCCACAACATACCTAACGTCTTCACAGTTGTATTACTATTACGATCAAATGAAAAATTCTGTAAATCAGAGTTCTGAGAATCAAAACTAGTACACCACTTGTGTAGATTCATTCCTCCTCTTTGGAGCAATTCTGTCTCTTTCTGGAGCTGAATGCATTCCATCAAATTCGAAGATCCAGTAAGACAGTCGCCTACATAGAAATCTTCCAAGACCACTTTCGATGCTACAGGAAAATCCTTTTCTTCATCCTTCGCTAGCTGTTGAAGAGTCCTTTGTGCCAAATATGGAGCGCATGCTGTGCCATAAGTTACCGTTTTGAGTCTGTATATTTCTATAGGCTTATCTTCATCTTCCTTCCAAAGTATTTTCTGATATTTGGTCTGCGATGGCAATATTTCAATTTGTCGAAACATCTTCTCAATATCGGCAGTAAATGCATAAATATGCTTTCTAAACCGTATCATGATGGAAAAAAGTTCCTCTTGAATCATTCCACCTTTACATAATATGTCGTTCAATGAACAACCGTTAGTAGTTTTGGCACTAGCGTCGAACACAACGCGTAACTATGTTGTTTTACTATCAGGTTTCAGCACGCCATGATGAGGAAGAAAATATCCTCCTTCAGTTTCAGAATAGTCTTCCATCCTTTCCATATGATTTAATGATTCATATTCCCTTAAAAATGAAACATAAAGTTCTTTCATTACAGAATCACTCGACAAACGTTTCCACAACTGATTCAGTCTTTTTTCAGCGATTTCCTTTGAATCCCCTAATTGTATGTTTTCACCAATATCTGGCTTGAACGGCAATTTAACCACATATCTTCCATCCGCATGCCGGTAAAATGAGTTTTTAAAAAGTTCGTTGCAATAATTTAATTCAGAATTAACTGTAGATTTAGTTTCATTTACTTCTTCAACTTCCCAGAATGACTTTACTAAGTTATTTAACGAATTAATTTCTGTTGACAAAAAACAATAATTTAAGTCATAATTTTTTACATGTGGAATTCTAACGCTTCCAGAAACTAAAAAGCCGAAGCAGCTGTTTTGAAGAAGTAACTCATTATCTTCTAAACGTATTTTATCTGTTTTTAAAAATTCAAAAAATAATTCCGCACTTAATAATAAATCTACCTTTTTTGCCTTGAAAAACTCATCATCAGCTAACTTTATTCCTTTCGGAATATTTAATTTCGAAATATCAATAGATTTCGATGGTGTCATGTCAGTTATTTTGGGAACAACTAATAGCTCTATTTCCCATTCATTTTCCTTTTTTAAGTTCGATAAACTCGTCTTTATTTGCGATTTAACATTCAAAGTAGTGTTGCCTATTCCACTAACTGGAATAAATGCTCGTTCTTTTTTTATTCCTAATGAGTTCATAACACCTACAGTACAAAAATTAGAAGTCGAAGCTGAATCAAGCACGGCTCTAAAAGGAATTCGTTCATCGTTAACATCGCTGTATTTATTAACACAAATTTAGATTTATTTGCAGCTGCCATCAAAGTTGTGTGTGGGGGGGAGAGGGGCAGTCCTCTTTCCCATTCACTGACGAAAGGTTCAACGTCAATTCATTTTCTTTCGATGATTCATTTTGTTTTTCGTCAATTTTATGTAACAGCGAATGATGTGTGTCTTTCTTACAGACATAACAGCTAAATTTAGCCTTACACTGCGATAATACGTGTGATGGAGAAAGGCATTTAATGCATAATTTATATTCTTTAACAAAATCATACCGCTCAGAAACAGAAATACTCTTAAATTTCGAACAATGATAAATTGGGTGTGGTTCTTTACACATAATACACTTTCGAAAAGGGTTTGTTTTAGTTACCAAGGATTTTGAATTTCTAGAGCGACTTAATTGATTTGATACTTTAGTAGCATAGCTCTGCTTAGGAAAACTAACTTTGTTTATTTCTTCAAGAATGCGAATTCTTTCTTCGAGAAATTCTAAAAATTCATCAAGTTTGGGAATTTCATTTGATTTTACGTTTAGTTCAAATGCTTTCCTAGATTCTCTATCTAATTTATGCAATAAAATATTTAATATCAAAACATCAGATAAATTATTTCTATCAAATTCTAATACACTTAAAGATCTCAAACATCTTTTAACATTATCTACCAGTGATCTCAACTGAGAAGGTGAGTCATTTATTTTTTCAAAGTTCAACAAATTATTGATAAAGGCATCAACTACTGCTCTTTTGTTTTCATATCTGCTTTCAAGTGCAGAAAATAGCGACTCAAATGTATCCTGACATGATTCTAACATTTTTGCTTCACCTTTAAGTGATGCTTTCAAATAAAATAGTTTCTCAGTATCATTTAAATTATTATTATTACCAATCATAGACATAAATTGCACTTTAAATTTTTTAAAATCTTCATATTTACCATAAAATTGAGGAAGAGGTAAATCAGGCAGTTTAAAATTTGATTTAGAAACAGTTTTGGTTTCAAATTTATCTGTATTATTTGTTTCACAATTAGAAAGAAAAATTCTAAATCTTACTTCGAACTCTTCGATGCTTTCTTCCAATTCTTGTGTAATGCTTAGATTATCCTCATCTATTATCAGTTTCCTCTGGCAAATTGGTGTATTCAACTATGAGTTGTTTAACCCGAGATTTTAATTCCAACAAAGAATCCAATTTAGTCTTCATAATAACATCATGGTTGAGTTTATTCTCCTCCATTTTATACTCATCAAGGAATTTTATCAAAGCTCCGAGTTTCGTTTTCACTACGCCGCGTTGGCGATTCAATGAAACAATATTAGTAGCCATATTCTTCTCCGGCTAACGTGAGACCAAACTGTTCTTGCCAAAGATAGCTCGAACTTATTTAATGATACTTAACTTCAGTAAGTGGACTGTAATATTAACAATAACGATTTTATTTTAACAAAAACAACATTATTGAATACTAGCACACGCATGTGCTTATAGTTACCTATGTAACTTAGCTAAGAGCGAGCAACCATATGCTCTTACAGCAAGTCAGAAATCATTCATACTAATACAGCAAAAATGAAATAACTTTAGGGTTACACTAAAGCCAAACTCTGCTTGGCGTAAAACAATGCTGCCAAGCAATACTCTTTCAGACACCGAACATCCCGCCCGGCGTTGAAATATTAATTTCAATACAATAAGTAAAATTCAAAAAAATAATAAATGTTCATACAATACAAAATGATACGATGTAAATTAATACACAAATTATAATACATGTAATTACAATGTGAAAAGAACAAATATGATAGATTACAATTCAAACCTTCAAATAAACATAAAAATTCGTACATTATTTCTCAATTGGCAGTACAGCAATTTTAGTAACTGCTCGTTTATAAATACCATTTTTGGTTTTGACAGAGACAACTCGCACTAGGTTGTCCTTCCCATAAAACACATCTACAATTCTCCCTAACAACCATTTACAGGTAGGAAGATTTTCTTCCTTAATCACTATCCCCTATTTTAATATTTTGTTTAGCAATCATCCATTTATTTCTTTGAATCAAAGTGCTCAAGTAATTATTAGTCCAGTTCTTTCATATATTTTGTACCAATTTTGTAGTTTTTTGCCATAAACTAAGTCTGTTATTATCTACTTCTGTTAAATTGGGTTCAATTATTGAATTGATCGGTCGACCTATAAGGAAATGACCAGGGGTCAAAACATTTTAAATCATCAATATTAGAAGTTAACGGTGTAAGAGTGTGAGAATTTAAGATTCCCTCTACTTGAACTGTTACTGTCAAAAATTCTTCGTAGGTTAATACTGAATTTCCTACTGTTCGTTTAAAATGAAATTTAAAGGATTTTACTCCTGCTTCAGATAGACCATTAAAATTTGGTGCTCTTGGGGGTATAAACTTCCATTGTATACCTTCCTCGGCTAGAAAATTAGCTAAAGTTCCATTCTGCTTTAGAAAAATACTCATTATTTTTTTTATTTCTGTATTTGCACTAACAAAGTTTTTTGCATTGTCACTAAATATTTTTTTTGGTTTACCTCGTCGGGCAAAGAACCTCTTCAGACAAGCAATGAATGCTTCTGCGGTTAAGTCATTGACAATCTCTAGATGAATTGCTTTTGTCACCATACAAACAAAAATACAAACATATATCTTATGATAGTTACCCTTGCGTTGCCCTTTGTACTTTATCAAAAATGGGCCGCAGTAATCAATAGCACAACAATTAAATGTAAAGTTAATATTAATTCTCTCTTTAGGTAATTCTCCCATTAGTTGTTGAGAAATTATTGGTTTTGCCTTAAAGCAAATTATGCAGCTTTGGACTATCTTTCTAGCTATATTCCTGCCATTAATGGGCCAATAAATTTGTCTAATAGAATTTAATAGTGATAAATAAATAAATATAAGTTCAGTTAACTTATTCTTGGCAGGCAAAATAATGGGATGTCTTTGACTATTACTTAAATTAGAATTCTTTATCCTACCACCTACCCTTAACAGACCTTTTTCATCTAAGAAGGGATCAAAATATTTTAACTTACTCCTTGATGTTATCTGTAGACCTTTCTGCAACGAAGAAATTTCTTCTGCAAAATACCTACCTTGGATATATTTAAGGAGTGTATTCCTTGACAGTTCCATTTCATCTATACTAATACTACCTGTTCGTTTCTCACTTGTGTTCCTACAGTTGTAGATAAATCTGAAAAGTAAACTAAGAATTCGTATTAGTTTCAAGAAATCATTAGTTATTTTTAGGAAGTCATCAAAGAATGAATCAGTTTTTAAAGTCAACAAGGAAGTCGTAACTGGTTTCAGTTCTGAAGAATAAAGCTCATCACTAAGTCCATTTTTATCTTGAAAATTGTCCTTGTTCAAAAAATCAGGACCTTTCCACCACAGCTTGTTAGATCCAAGAGTTGTAGCATCTGATCCTCTGGAAATGATGTCGGCTGGGTTCATTTCTGAAGACACATGTCCCCACTGATAGTTAGAAGTAAGTTGAATTTGTGAGACTCTATTACTCACAAAGGTTTTCAAAAGATGCGGTGATGTATTGATCCAGGCTAAAGCAATGCTTGAATCTGACCAGAGCTTAACGTCATCAATTTTGAGTTTCAAAGCTTCTAAAACCTTTTGCATAAGTTTGGACAGGAGTAGACATGCTGATAGTTCTAATCTAGGAATATTCATAGTCTTGATTGATGCTACACGAGATTTGCTACAAAGAAGTTTACTACAATATTCACCAGGGCTTGTAATGCTTTGAAGATATATCACTGCCCCAAATGCCTTCTCGGAGGCATCCGCAAATCCCTGTAAAATGAGCATTGAAAAGGTCTCCTTTACAATGCAACGAGGTACTTGTATATTTTCTATACTCTGAAGAGTTTTAATAAGCACATTCCATTCATTGGCAAGAGGTGGTGGTAACTGTTCCGCCCAGTCTAGCTTAAGCAACCAAAGTGCTTGCATGAATATCTTTGCCTTGCTAATAATAGGACCGAGTAGGCCTAAAGGATCATATAATCTTGCTATTTGAGATAAAACATCTCTTTTCGTAACATCAGGCTTTTCATTAACAGTAACTTTATATTGCAATGTATCCTTCTTATTATTCCACAACATACCTAACGTCTTCACAGTTGTATTACTATTACGATCAAATGAAAAATTCTGTAAATCAGAGTTCTGAGAATCAAAACTAGTACACCACTTGTGTAGATTCATTCCTCCTCTTTGGAGCAATTCTGTCTCTTTCTGGAGCTGAATGCATTCCATCAAATTCGAAGATCCAGTAAGACAGTCGCCTACATAGAAATCTTCCAAGACCACTTTCGATGCTACAGGAAAATCCTTTTCTTCATCCTTCGCTAGCTGTTGAAGAGTCCTTTGTGCCAAATATGGAGCGCATGCTGTGCCATAAGTTACCGTTTTGAGTCTGTATATTTCTATAGGCTTATCTTCATCTTCCTTCCAAAGTATTTTCTGATATTTGGTCTGCGATGGCAATATTTCAATTTGTCGAAACATCTTCTCAATATCGGCAGTAAATGCATAAATATGCTTTCTAAACCGTATCATGATGGAAAAAAGTTCCTCTTGAATCATTCCACCTTTACATAATATGTCGTTCAATGAACAACCGTTAGTAGTTTTGGCACTAGCGTCGAACACAACGCGTAACTTTGTTGTTTTACTATCAGGTTTCAGCACGCCATGATGAGGAAGAAAATATCCTCCTTCAGTTTCAGAATAGTCTTCCATCCTTTCCATATGATTTAATGATTCATATTCCCTTAAAAATGAAACATAAAGTTCTTTCATTACAGAATCACTCGACAAACGTTTCCACAACTGATTCAGTCTTTTTTCAGCGATTTCCTTTGAATCCCCTAATTGTATGTTTTCACCAATATCTGGCTTGAACGGCAATTTAACCACATATCTTCCATCCGCATGCCGGTAAAATGAGTTTTTAAAAAGTTCGTTGCAATAATTTAATTCAGAATTAACTGTAGATTTAGTTTCATTTACTTCTTCAACTTCCCAGAATGACTTTACTAAGTTATTTAACGAATTAATTTCTGTTGACAAAAAACAATAATTTAAGTCATAATTTTTTACATGTGGAATTCTAACGCTTCCAGAAACTAAAAAGCCGAAGCAGCTGTTTTGAAGAAGTAACTCATTATCTTCTAAACGTATTTTATCTGTTTTTAAAAATTCAAAAAATAATTCCGCACTTAATAATAAATCTACCTTTTTTGCCTTGAAAAACTCATCATCAGCTAACTTTATTCCTTTCGGAATATTTAATTTCGAAATATCAATAGATTTCGATGGTGTCATGTCAGTTATTTTGGGAACAACTAATAGCTCTATTTCCCATTCATTTTCCTTTTTTAAGTTCGATAAACTCGTCTTTATTTGCGATTTAACATTCAAAGTAGTGTTGCCTATTCCACTAACTGGAATAAATGCTCGTTCTTTTTTTATTCCTAATGAGTTCATAACACCTACAGTACAAAAATTAGAAGTCGAAGCTGAATCAAGCACGGCTCTAAAAGGAATTCGTTCATCGTTAACATCGCTGTATTTATTAACACAAATTTAGATTTATTTGCAGCTGCCATCAAAGTTGTGTGTGGGGGGGAGAGGGGCAGTCCTCTTTCCCATTCACTGACGAAAGGTTCAACGTCAATTCATTTTCTTTCGATGATTCATTTTGTTTTTCGTCAATTTTATGTAACAGCGAATGATGTGTGTCTTTCTTACAGACATAACAGCTAAATTTAGCCTTACACTGCGATAATACGTGTGATGGAGAAAGGCATTTAATGCATAATTTATATTCTTTAACAAAATCATACCGCTCAGAAACAGAAATACTCTTAAATTTCGAACAATGATAAATTGGGTGTGGTTCTTTACACATAATACACTTTCGAAAAGGGTTTGTTTTAGTTACCAAGGATTTTGAATTTCTAGAGCGACTTAATTGATTTGATACTTTAGTAGCATAGCTCTGCTTAGGAAAACTAACTTTGTTTATTTCTTCAAGAATGCGAATTCTTTCTTCGAGAAATTCTAAAAATTCATCAAGTTTGGGAATTTCATTTGATTTTACGTTTAGTTCAAATGCTTTCCTAGATTCTCTATCTAATTTATGCAATAAAATATTTAATATCAAAACATCAGATAAATTATTTCTATCAAATTCTAATACACTTAAAGATCTCAAACATCTTTTAACATTATCTACCAGTGATCTCAACTGAGAAGGTGAGTCATTTATTTTTTCAAAGTTCAACAAATTATTGATAAAGGCATCAACTACTGCTCTTTTGTTTTCATATCTGCTTTCAAGTGCAGAAAATAGCGACTCAAATGTATCCTGACATGATTCTAACATTTTTGCTTCACCTTTAAGTGATGCTTTCAAATAAAATAGTTTCTCAGTATCATTTAAATTATTATTATTACCAATCATAGACATAAATTGCACTTTAAATTTTTTAAAATCTTCATATTTACCATAAAATTGAGGAAGAGGTAAATCAGGCAGTTTAAAATTTGATTTAGAAACAGTTTTGGTTTCAAATTTATCTGTATTATTTGTTTCACAATTAGAAAGAAAAATTCTAAATCTTACTTCGAACTCTTCGATGCTTTCTTCCAATTCTTGTGTAATGCTTAGATTATCCTCATCTATTATCAGTTTCCTCTGGCAAATTGGTGTATTCCACTATGAGTTGTTTAACCCGAGATTTTAATTCCAACAAAGAATCCAATTTAGTCTTCATAATAACATCATGGTTGAGTTTATTCTCCTCCATTTTATACTCATCAAGGAATTTTATCAAAGCTCCGAGTTTCGTTTTCACTACGCCGCGTTGGCGATTCAATGAAACAATATTAGTAGCCATATTCTTCTCCGGCTAACGTGAGACCAAACTGTTCTTGCCAAAGATAGCTCGAACTTATTTAATGATACTTAACTTCAGTAAGTGGACTGTAATATTAACAATAACGATTTTATTTTAACAAAAACAACATTATTGAATACTAGCACACGCATGTGCTTATAGTTACCTATGTAACTTAGCTAAGAGCGAGCAACCATATGCTCTTACAGCAAGTCAGAAATCATTCATACTAATACAGCAAAAATGAAATAACTTTAGGGTTACACTAAAGCCAAACTCTGCTTGGCGTAAAACAATGCTGCCAAGCAATACTCTTTCAGACACCGAACATCCCGCCCGGCGTTGAAATATTAATTTCAATACAATAAGTAAAATTCAAAAAAATAATAAATGTTCATACAATACAAAATGATACAATGTAAATTAATACACAAATTATAATACATGTAATTACAATGTGAAAAGAACAAATATGATAGATTACAATTCAAACCTTCAAATAAACATAAAAATTCGTACATTATTTCTCAATTGGCAGTACAGCAATTTTAGTAACTGCTCGTTTATAAATACCATTTTTGGTTTTGACAGAGACAACTCGCACTAGGTTGTCCTTCCCATAAAACACATCTACAATTCTCCCTAACAACCATTTACAGGTAGGAAGATTTTCTTCCTTAATCACTATCCCCTATTTTAATATTTTGTTTAGCAATCATCCATTTATTTCTTTGAATCAAAGTGCTCAAGTAATTATTAGTCCAGTTCTTCCATATATTTTGTACCAATTTTGTAGTTTTTTGCCATAAACTAAGTCTGTTATTATCTACTTCTGTTAAATTGGGTTCAATTATTGAATTGATCGGTCGACCTATAAGGAAATGACCAGGGGTCAAAACATTTTAAATCATCAATATTAGAAGTTAACGGTGTAAGAGTGTGAGAATTTAAGATTCCCTCTACTTGAACTGTTACTGTCAAAAATTCTTCGTAGGTTAATACTGAATTTCCTACTGTTCGTTTAAAATGAAATTTAAAGGATTTTACTCCTGCTTCAGATAGACCATTAAAATTTGGTGCTCTTGGGGGTATAAACTTCCATTGTATACCTTCCTCGGCTAGAAAATTAGCTAAAGTTCCATTCTGCTTTAGAAAAATACTCATTATTTTTTTTATTTCTGTATTTGCACTAACAAAGTTTTTTGCATTGTCACTAAATATTTTTTTTGGTTTACCTCGTCGGGCAAAGAACCTCTTCAGACAAGCAATGAATGCTTCTGCGGTTAAGTCATTGACAATCTCTAGATGAATTGCTTTTGTCACCATACAAACAAAAATACAAACATATATCTTATGATAGTTACCCTTGCGTTGCCCTTTGTACTTTATCAAAAATGGGCCGCAGTAATCAATAGCACAACAATTAAATGTAAAGTTAATATTAATTCTCTCTTTAGGTAATTCTCCCATTAGTTGTTGAGAAATTATTGGTTTTGCCTTAAAGCAAATTATGCAGCTTTGGACTATCTTTCTAGCTATATTCCTGCCATTAATGGGCCAATAAATTTGTCTAATAGAATTTAATAGTGATAAATAAATAAATATAAGTTCAGTTAACTTATTCTTGGCAGGCAAAATAATGGGATGTCTTTGACTATAACTTAAATTAGAATTCTTTATCCTACCACCTACCCTTAACAGACCTTTTTCATCTAAGAAGGGATCAAAATATTTTAACTTACTCCTTGATGTTATCTGTAGACCTTTCTGCAACGAAGAAATTTCTTCTGCAAAATACCTACCTTGGATATATTTAAGGAGTGTATTCCTTGACAGTTCCATTTCATCTATACTAATACTACCTGTTCGTTTCTCACTTGTGTTCCTACAGTTGTAGATAAATCTGAAAAGTAAACTAAGAATTCGTATTAGTTTCAAGAAATCATTAGTTATTTTTAGGAAGTCATCAAAGAATGAATCAGTTTTTAAAGTCAACAAGGAAGTCGTAACTGGTTTCAGTTCTGAAGAATAAAGCTCATCACTAAGTCCATTTTTATCTTGAAAATTGTCCTTGTTCAAAAAATCAGGACCTTTCCACCACAGCTTGTTAGATCCAAGAGTTGTAGCATCTGATCCTCTGGAAATGATGTCGGCTGGGTTCATTTCTGAAGACACATGTCCCCACTGATAGTTAGAAGTAAGTTGAATTTGTGAGACTCTATTACTCACAAAGGTTTTCAAAAGATGCGGTGATGTATTGATCCAGGCTAAAGCAATGCTTGAATCTGACCAGAGCTTAACGTCATCAATTTTGAGTTTCAAAGCTTCTAAAACCTTTTGCATAAGTTTGGACAGGAGTAGACATGCTGATAGTTCTAATCTAGGAATATTCATAGTCTTGATTGATGCTACACGAGATTTGCTACAAAGAAGTTTACTACAATATTCACCAGGGCTTGTAATGCTTTGAAGATATATCACTGCCCCAAATGCCTTCTCGGAGGCATCCGCAAATCCCTGTAAAATGAGCATTGAAAAGGTCTCCTTTACAATGCAACGAGGTACTTGTATATTTTCTATACTCTGAAGAGTTTTAATAAGCACATTCCATTCATTGGCAAGAGGTGGTGGTAACTGTTCCGCCCAGTCTAGCTTAAGCAACCAAAGTGCTTGCATGAATATCTTTGCCTTGCTAATAATAGGACCGAGTAGGCCTAAAGGATCATATAATCTTGCTATTTGAGATAAAACATCTCTTTTCGTAACATCAGGCTTTTCATTAACAGTAACTTTATATTGCAATGTATCCTTCTTATTATTCCACAACATACCTAACGTCTTCACAGTTGTATTACTATTACGATCAAATGAAAAATTCTGTAAATCAGAGTTCTGAGAATCAAAACTAGTACACCACTTGTGTAGATTCATTCCTCCTCTTTGGAGCAATTCTGTCTCTTTCTGGAGCTGAATGCATTCCATCAAATTCGAAGATCCAGTAAGACAGTCGCCTACATAGAAATCTTCCAAGACCACTTTCGATGCTACAGGAAAATCCTTTTCTTCATCCTTCGCTAGCTGTTGAAGAGTCCTTTGTGCCAAATATGGAGCGCATGCTGTGCCATAAGTTACCGTTTTGAGTCTGTATATTTCTATAGGCTTATCTTCATCTTCCTTCCAAAGTATTTTCTGATATTTGGTCTGCGATGGCAATATTTCAATTTGTCGAAACATCTTCTCAATATCGGCAGTAAATGCATAAATATGCTTTCTAAACCGTATCATGATGGAAAAAAGTTCCTCTTGAATCATTCCACCTTTACATAATATGTCGTTCAATGAACAACCGTTAGTAGTTTTGGCACTAGCGTCGAACACAACGCGTAACTTTGTTGTTTTACTATCAGGTTTCAGCACGCCATGATGAGGAAGAAAATATCCTCCTTCAGTTTCAGAATAGTCTTCCATCCTTTCCATATGATTTAATGATTCATATTCCCTTAAAAATGAAACATAAAGTTCTTTCATTACAGAATCACTCGACAAACGTTTCCACAACTGATTCAGTCTTATTTCAGCGATTTCCTTTGAATCCCCTAATTGTATGTTTTCACCAATATCTGGCTTGAACGGCAATTTAACCACATATCTTCCATCCGCATGCCGGTAAAATGAGTTTTTAAAAAGTTCGTTGCAATAATTTAATTCAGAATTAACTGTAGATTTAGTTTCATTTACTTCTTCAACTTCCCAGAATGACTTTACTAAGTTATTTAACGAATTAATTTCTGTTGACAAAAAACAATAATTTAAGTCATAATTTTTTACATGTGGAATTCTAACGCTTCCAGAAACTAAAAAGCCGAAGCAGCTGTTTTGAAGAAGTAACTCATTATCTTCTAAACGTATTTTATCTGTTTTTAAAAATTCAAAAAATAATTCCGCACCTAATAATAAATCTACCTTTTTTGCCTTGAAAAACTCATCATCAGCTAACTTTATTCCTTTCGGAATATTTAATTTCGAAATATCAATAGATTTCGATGGTGTCATGTCAGTTATTTTGGGAACAACTAATAGCTCTATTTCCCATTCATTTTCCTTTTTTAAGTTCGATAAACTCGTCTTTATTTGCGATTTAACATTCAAAGTAGTGTTGCCTATTCCACTAACTGGAATAAATGCTCGTTCTTTTTTTATTCCTAATGAGTTCATAACACCTACAGTACAAAAATTAGAAGTCGAAGCTGAATCAAGCACGGCTCTAAAAGGAATTCGTTCATCGTTAACATCGCTGTATTTATTAACACAAATTTAGATTTATTTGCAGCTGCCATCAAAGTTGTGTGTGGGGGGGAGAGGGGCAGTCCTCTTTCCCATTCACTGACGAAAGGTTCAACGTCAATTCATTTTGTTTTTCGTCAATTTTATGTAACAGCGAATGATGTGTGTCTTTCTTACAGACATAAGAGCTAAATTTAGCCTTACACTGCGATAATACGTGTGATGGAGAAAGGCATTTAATGCATAATTTATATTCTTTAACAAAATCATACCGCTCAGAAACAGAAATACTCTTAAATTTCGAACAATGATAAATTGGGTGTGGTTCTTTACACATAATACACTTTCGAAAAGGGTTTGTTTTAGTTACCAAGGATTTTGAATTTCTAGAGCGACTTAATTGATTTGATACTTTAGTAGCATAGCTCTGCTTAGGAAAACTAACTTTGTTTATTTCTTCAAGAATGCGAATTCTTTCTTCGAGAAATTCTAAAAATTCATCAAGTTTGGGAATTTCATTTGATTTTACGTTTAGTTCAAATGCTTTCCTAGATTCTCTATCTAATTTATGCAATAAAATATTTAATATCAAAACATCAGATAAATTATTTCTATCAAATTCTAATACACTTAAAGATCTCAAACATCTTTTAACATTATCTACCAGTGATCTCAACTGAGAAGGCGAGTCATTTATTTTTTCAAAGTTCAACAAATTATTGATAAAGGCATCAACTACTGCTCTTTTGTTTTCATATCTGCTTTCAAGTGCAGAAAATAGCGACTCAAATGTATCCTGACATGATTCTAACATTTTTGCTTCACCTTTAAGTGATGCTTTCAAATAAAATAGTTTCTCAGTATCATTTAAATTATTATTATTACCAATCATAGACATAAATTGCACTTTAAATTTTTTAAAATCTTCATATTTACCATAAAATTGAGGAAGAGGTAAATCAGGCAGTTTAAAATTTGATTTAGAAACAGTTTTGGTTTCAAATTTATCTGTATTATTTGTTTCACAATTAGAAAGAAAAATTCTAAATCTTACTTCGAACTCTTCGATGCTTTCTTCCAATTCTTGTGTAATGCTTAGATTATCCTCATCTATTATCAGTTTCCTCTGGCAAATTGGTGTATTCAACTATGAGTTGTTTAACCCGAGATTTTAATTCCAACAAAGAATCCAATTTAGTCTTCATAATAACATCATGGTTGAGTTTATTCTCCTCCATTTTATACTCATCAAGGAATTTTATCAAAGCTCCGAGTTTCGTTTTCACTACGCCGCGTTGGCGATTCAATGAAACAATATTAGTAGCCATATTCTTCTCCGGCTAACGTGAGACCAAACTGTTCTTGCCAAAGATAGCTCGAACTTATTTAATGATACTTAACTTCAGTAAGTGGACTGTAATATTAACAATAACGATTTTATTTTAACAAAAACAACATTATTGAATACTAGCACACGCATGTGCTTATAGTTACCTATGTAACTTAGCTAAGAGCGAGCAACCATATGCTCTTACAGCAAGTCAGAAATCATTCATACTAATACAGCAAAAATGAAATAACTTTAGGGTTACACTAAAGCCAAACTCTGCTTGGCGTAAAACAATGCTGCCAAGCAATACTCTTTCAGACACCGAACACCTGCAAACACCACCCAAATAAAGATTCTGTGGCTACTACATTTCTTGAAATTCTTTTAATTTTACCAGTAATTATAGAATAGTAGAAATCTACCCCTATGAGAATATCAATTTTGTCACTTTTCCTGCAACAATCTGCTAATCGTAAATTTTATAAAATTTTATTTTTCTTAGCAAAGTTCAAATCTGGAGGAGAGATAACAGTATTGGATATATTTTCGGTTTCAAGAAGCTCAATATATATATAAAGATTAGGATTGTTAACATTTGTAACTGATCTGATATCAAGTTTTCATTTACAATTACTTTCATAGTTAATAATTCACTATGATCATTATTTACTTTACCCTGCAAACACCACCCAAATAAAGATTCAGTGGCTACTACATTTCTTGAAATTCTTTTAATTTTACCAGTAATTATAGAATAGTAGAAATCTACCCCTATGAGAATATCAATTTTGTCACTTTTCCTGCAACAATCTGCTAATTGTAAATTTTATAAAATTTTATTTTTCTTAGCAAAGTTCAAATCTGGAGGAGAGATAACAGTATTGGATATATTTTCGGTTTCAAGAAGCTCAATATATATATAAAGATTAGGATTGTTAACATTTGTAACTGATCTGATATCAAGTTTTCATTTACAATTACTTTCATAGTTAATAATTCACTATGATCATTATTTACTTTACCCTGCAAACACCACCCAAATAAAGATTCAGTGGCTACTACATTTCTTGAAATTCTTTTAATTTTACCAGTAATTATAGAATAGTAGAAATCTACCCCTATGAGAATATCAATTTTGTCACTTTTCCTACAACAATCTGCTAATTGTAAATTTTATAAAATTTTATTTTTCTTAGCAAAGTTCAAATCTGGAGGAGAGATAACAGTATTGGATATATTTTCAGTTTCAAGAAGCTCAATATATATATATATAAAGATTAGGATCGTTAACATTTTCTAGTTTTGCTCTAACAACATTAAAGGTTTTTTTCTAACGCACTTTTATCATCAAAGGAATAAACAGAAAGTGATTCTTTTCTAACAATGGGAAGTTCCATTTTAGTAGATACATCTTTAGTTATGAAAGATCTCATTGAGCCATTATCAAAAAGAATTCTGACATTTTCAGATTTATCATTATTTCGGATCAATGCAGAAGCCGTTTGTAATAATATTTTATTAGATCTATTTTCATCGGAATTATATGACGAAACAGAGGAAATAACGCTCGAATCCGACGTTTTCTTTTCAGGTTTTTCATTATCTTTTTTTCTGATGAAATGAATAACAAATGGCTTTCGAGTGTTTATTAAAGCAGAAGGCACAGTTTATTTTTTGTTTACAATTTTGAATCCGGTGAAACCGACCCAAACATAAAAAACACCGCAATTCACGTTTTAAGATCTCTTTTTTCTTTTCTACACTTAAAATTTCGCAATCCGCAGATTTATAATTTGTGTTCCCACAGAACAGACACTGTGATTCGGATGACGCCGCTAATAACTCAACTGTAGACGGCTTGCTCGTTATGGCTGGAGAATGTTTATGTTTGAAGGCCAAATGCTTTTCCAATCGCAAATATTTTTCTCTAGAATTATAATTAACAGAAGCCGCGCGTTCTCTACTGAATACTTCATTCCTCAAAAAGGCTACCAAACCTTTAAAATCCCAATTTTCGTCTTTAATTTTTCGGCTATAATCAAGAACGAATTCATTAGGAAGTAATTTCAAAATTAAAGGCGTTAACAGATTTCCATAGGTATCAGAGTCTATTTTTAATGCTTCAAGATTTCTTATCTGTACTTCGGCATGATCTAGAAGTTTTCTTAAGCCGTTTATATCATTAGGATTTCTAACAGGAGAAGTACTTAAGAGTTGTCCTAAATGCGAATTAATTAAGATGTTCTTTTGACCAAATCTCGAACGTAACAGTTCAAGAGCAGCTTCGTAATTATTTTCGATGAGAGCGAAACCAGAAATAGCTTTGGCGGCTAGCCAATGCAACAACCCGGCTTCAATTATCAGAGGTTTTTGATGCCCTCTCTCTCTATATATATATAAACATTACAAAAAATCAGGGCACATCTTTAAAAAAAGAAATTCAAAAATTTAATTTTATATGTATGGTAGTTTATGGTACAAAATATTGAACAAAGTTAATGTTAGCAATATTCTCCAAAATAAATTTTTAATATTTCTCAGGCTTTTGAAAGTTTAAATAAATTAAACTGCTTTCTGAACGAATATGGATCTGATAAAGGTTTCAGTGATATGCTCACCGAAAGTAAAGAATTGGCATCTTCTTTAGATGTTTATACAAATTTTAAAAGCCAAAAAATATTAAGGCCTAGAAAAATTTCAAAAAATAAATTAAAAAAATTAGGAAAGCGAAGCCCAGTCTATACAGAACAAAAAAGTAAACTTTAAAAAAAAAAAAAAAAAAAAAAAAAAACATATATATATATATACAGTCAAAAGTCATTAATTCGGACCTCAAAGCTAAAAACTTTCTGCGCGTGCGCGTAAGACCTTGACTACTGCG